>NC_068432.1:21222119-21507119 GCF_023373465.1 Oncorhynchus keta | reverse complement strand
AAGAACTTATTTGGGTTGCAATTTCTGATGCTGGTAATTAATTAATTTATCCTCTGCAGCAGAGGCAACTCTGGGTCTTCCATTCCTGTGGTGGTCCTCATGAGAGCCAGCTTCATGGTTTTTGCAACTGCACTTGAAGAAACTTAAAAATGTTTAGGCTCCCTGGCCTGCACGCAAATGTAGGCATATAAATGTTCTCATTAGGGGATCTGATAGTATTACTGATCGGCTTAACACACCACGACTAATGAGCTGTTGAGCTTTTCAAAGTAATGTTGTTTTCTTCACCTCAAAACAGCAAGAAAACTAAGTCTGTTTTTACATCCATTGAGAATTACAATAATTCCTCAATGTATTTCAAAAATATTTCCAGCTCTTTAGATAACTACTCAGCGTGAAAGGGAAAAAACGTCATGCTCTGATCCAGTGGAAACGTCATAAAATAGGCCTACCTGATTACTTCTTATCCCTTGCGCAAATAGCCTACATCTGTGTCGGTCCCGAGCTCACTGGCTGGGAAACTGAGGGCCCAGAATATTTTATACAATGTTGCAAGGAGCTTCAGGCCAGACCCAAGTTAATAGTTGATACAATGTTTCAAGTTCGTTACAGACAGGACGGCCATGCGTAGCCAATGTGATTTATAGGATATTTATTTTTATCAGTATATTTTCTACCTGCAGGCTGCAATGTTTTTATTTGTTGGCTTTATAGGCTATTTACATAGTTGGCAATAGCAATGGATGTTAGTTTTTAGGTTTCTATCATAGAATTTTGAGATACGAAGACGTTACTATAAATAAAATGAAACTGGTCCGCAGAAATGTGCACAACTGGCACGGAGAGCGGTAGAAATGGTAAGATAAATTGGCATTCCACATGAGAAAGTTTGCTGACTCCTCCTGTAGCCCATTACTGGCAACTTCAGGAGTGTAACGTCAGAATCTGCGAAAGCGAGGAGGATGTCTGGGACAGGTTAAGGTTTTTTTCTTCTGGTAATCTAGATCTCTGGCTCCCTCTAGTCATTTGTGTCTTATTTAATCAAACAGTGAACTTAAAGCATCAGACAAGCTCAATGCATATAGTTAAATTCATTAAAACACATAGGTTGTGTTGTATATGGAAAAATACACGTTTTAAAATTGTGTCTACTGGTCGAAAGAACAGATGGCTTTTGGTCGACTAAGATCTGTTGAATTTTTAAAGGAAAACCCTATTTTATGCGGCTAGAACTTTCTAGTTTTTAAATTGTACATTTCTTTCCAAATCTAACCTCAGACATTATATGTGAATAACTCACTTTTGAGTTAGAACCTTAAAGTTCCAAGGTCTCAAAATCACAAATTAAGTGACATGTTAATGAGTACAGTGTGTGTGTGTGTGTGTGTCTGTGTGTCTGTGTGTCTGTGTGTCTGTGTGTCTGTGTCCGTACATGTGTCACCTGTTAGGGATGCAGTAGCTCTACAATTAACCTCTCAGAGACCTTTAACGATAATCAGCTATGATAACTGTGATCAGTCAGAAACTTAATCATGTATAATTACTTTTTACTGACATAGTGTCAGTGTGTGACTGTGAGTGGAGGGAGGGAGAGAAGGAAGAAAAGGTGTGAGGAAGACATGGGTGAGAGGTGGAGAATGGGGCAGTGAGAGGAAGAAAAATGTGAGGAAGAGGTGGAGGGAAGGAAGGGTTAAGATATCAAATCAGGGTGTGAACCAATGAGGAAGAAAGGGTGTGATGGATTGAGTGGTGGAGGGGGAAGAAGGGATGGAGGGAGTGACAGGGTGGGAGACAGGGGCAGGCACAGATGGGGCAAGGACAAGCATAAGGGCGGGGTTAGGGTTTGGGTATTCGTGTGATTTTCTACAACAGCAAGGAGCACAGCTGAAGCTGGACCTGTGACACGCCTAGGGAGTGTAGTGGCTCAGGGCAGCCAGGGCCGGGACATCTGTGGCTCTGAGGAACGGGGTCACACACACAAAAAGACAGATCCAAAATACACACAGTAGACTAAAACATTAACACACACACACACACACACACACACACACACACACACACACACCCTCTCTTTGCTCTGACTGCAGGTCTTTCATATTAAGTCCCTATTTGTATTTGTCTAAATATAAAGTCACATCCATTTCATTAAGCCAGTCACAGTAAGACTGTGTACCAAGACATAAAATAACTCCAGAGTACAGAGATGGTTTATTCAAAGGTAGAGCATCACTGCTGTACAGCTCCCTACCTCCCAAGCCATGAACCCTAACCCTAGCCAAACTAAGGGCCTGGCCCAAGGAAAATGAGAAATGCAACCTTCCTAACTGCCTGCCTTCCTTCCTTAGTTAGTTACTTCCTTGTTTAAGGAATTCACTGATCTGACATGATACCGTGCTAGAAATGATCCAATCCTAACGCATCAGTGAAAATCATAAGAATAGATAGGATAAACTCCATTATACACATTCTACCACAAGCTAATACCGGTATCATGTACACCTCTCCAAGGCAGATATTGGCCAGGTATCAGGTATCCCCCTGGTTAAGACTACCTACTGTAGTTTGCAGGTGAGAGGATGTGAAAATCAATTTTCTCTTTTAAGGAGTCTCCTCTTAACACTGCTAGAGATGGCGAGACAGGAAGGAGAGGAGGGAGTGGGAGGACCATTTCTGAGATTCCAATCTTCTGAGGCTTTGTGGTTTGCAAGTGAGAAGAACACAATTCTTGTGAATCGTGCTCTTCATTTCTGAGAGCTGCTGAACCCTCTCTGTAAGAATGTGACACTGAGATGATTGAAATCCCCATTTTTGTCTCTGTCTGACATTTCTGTCTAACATCTCATGTGGCATGTCTAACCTTTCAATTCACACTCAAGGACACAGCTCAACAGATACAACTCTTCTAGTGGTTTTGGAGAGCCACTGGCCATTTTATCGTCGTGAAACAACTACTACTGATACTAGGAAACACTCTTGCATAGCCTATTTCCATAGAAAACCTAACCCCCCCCCAGAGCTTATTCCATGGCATGGATCAAAATGCAAATCAAGTGTTCTATTCAGACTGAAGGCTACAGTTCTGGAATTGTCAACATGCTTCAACCCTTTTTTGGACCATTTCATTCATTTCTGTCAAAGTACTTGTATGTCTTGGGTTTGTCATAGAAAACTCCCTATTGTACTAAACCAACCTGTCCATTGCCAGGTTGGGTCAAACTCAGTGCTGACCCATTCTGAGCCACAATTCCAGCTGTCCCACACTTCACATTGCTAACATGCTAATCACTACAGCAGAAGGAAAAATTGCTACCTGCCAAACCAGCAGTTGATGAGGCAGGGAAAATGCTGGATTGAAAATTTCCACAGCTAATGAGGGGGAATTTGGTCAGTAAAGCACACAGCAAACTTCTTATTTTTCCATTGGGTTTCTGAATATTAAAGATGCAATATGTAATTTTTGGGGGGGGCGACCCGACAAAATGCACATAGAAATGTGTGTCAAAGATCTATCCTAATCACTGTCTAAGAAACAGTAGATCTGTTTTCTCTTTGTGCTATTTTTATGCTTCCACTTCTTCAGTTCCGTTTTTTGCATCTTTTACTTTCGGTTTTGTACACCAGCTTCAAACAGTTGAAAATACAATATTTTTGGTTATGGAAAATATATTTCACAGTGGTTTAAATACTACAATTATTCTCTACACTATACTTGTTTTGTCACAAACGGACATTAGGCGAACTGTGTTTTGCAAGTGAGAAGAACAGAGCAACTGGAGCATCAATTAGTGCATTTTTAAGTGTTGTCAGTGTGTATGTAGAAACTACTAGGTACAGGTACCGATGCTATGTACAGAAAGTGATGCTATGTAGAGAAACAATGCTAGTTACAGAAACAATGCTAGGTACATGCACCGATGCTATGTACAGAAAGTGATGCTATGTAGAGAAACAATGCTATGTAGAGAAACAATGCTAGGTACAGAAACAATGCTAGGTACAGGCATTGATGCTATGTACAGAAACAATGCTAGGTACAGGCACCGATGCTATGTACAGAAAGTGATGCTATGTAGAGAAACAATGCTATGTACAGAAACAATGCTAGGTACAGAAACAATGCTAGGTACATGCATTGATGCTATGTACAGAAAGTGATGCTATGTAGAGAAACAATGCTATGTACAGAAACAATGCTAGGTACAGGCACCGATGCTATGTACAGAAAGTGATGCTATGTACAGAAACAATGCTATGTAGAGAAACAATGCTATGTACAGAAAGTGATGCTATGTACAGAAACAATGCTATGTAGAGAAACAATGCTATGTACAGAAACAATGCTATGTACAGAAAGTGATGCTATGTAGAGAAACAATGCTAGGTACAGAAACAATGCTATGTACAGAAACAATGCTAGGTACAGGCATTGATGCTATGTACAGAAAGGACGCTAGGTATGGATGTGAGGTAATGATGCTATTGTAGGTACAGGCATCACTCGTGCAATACAGATATTATATACATCAGTAACCTAATCAATTTTTCCCTACCTACATGCACATATCTACCTCAATTACCTCGAACCTCTGCACATGGACTCGGTACTGGTACCTGTGTATATAGCCAAGTTATCATTACTCATTGTGCATTTATTCCTCATATTATTTTTCTGCATTGTTGGGAAGGGACTGTAATTAAGCATTTCACTGTTAGTCTACATACACACCTGTTGTTTATGAAACATGTGACAAATAACCTGAGAAATGGTTTGCACTATAATAAGCTGAGCTCAGACTAGCACCCAGTGGGCTCTCGCATCTCTGTAGACTCTGAATGACCTCAGTGTGCCAGACTGTCAGAGCCACTTGTCAACAGCAGTTAGGCAGCTACCCAGAGCACGTCGTCACCATCACCTCAAGGCTACCTTCCAAAACTCCCCAATCAGCACAGAGGGGGCAGTGTCGCTCTCTCTAATCCAGACATTCCGTCTCAAAAGGACACAATCAGCACAGACACCGAGACTGCCAAGTTTCAGTCTGACCTCGCCTTCGGACGGACGGACAGACCGAGACAGTGTACAACCAACTTCCGGATTGAATGGAATTCAGGTCCATTTTCAGTTAACACTAGTTTTCATTCACAACCTACAGCTCAGAAAGCCGTGTGTTAGGCAGGTTCGACAGTAATAGCCCGCTGCCACTTTGTATTATCAATTCCATGGTCTTCAGGTAGTCAGGTGACACATCCACTCTCCATGCGTAATCTGCAGTTATATAAGGTACTTGACTACGTGTTTTATAACCTGCTCCTGGCTGCAAGAGAGGACAGAAGAGGCATCATCAGGCTGCCCTGCCTGTATTTATAGGATCTCCGGGATATTTGTGGATCTGCCTCAGTCAGAACATGTCATAAGAATGACAAGAACTCATTAACTGCAAGACAGAAAAATCATTTTCTGAATTCAGTATTATTGAACCAATGGAACACCCCTACATCATGTAAAATGAGGATGAAGGCCTAAAACAGAGTCAGTTGTGGTCATCTGGGTCCAAATCCACAAAGCATCTCAGAGAAGGAGTGCTGATTTTGGATCTGTCCATACAATCTCTTTCATCATGATCCATACGTCAAAACTGATGATAGATCAGCACCTACTCTGAGATGCTGTGTAGATACGGGCCCTAGTGATGATCTGCACTAACAAATGAGTATATGCACTAAAGTAATCTGAAAAACAGTATTACCCAGTACAGTAATACTGGAAACATTAAAAAGACATGATTTTCAACACAATGCCCCAAGACGCAGTCCAGTCTCCATGGTGGTCTGGCCAACCACAATACTACATTGTGCCCAAGACGTATATAAGAGACTTCCCATGACTCCGGAGCCACTGCCATTCTCTTCCTCCTGCTGCTCTAATCAGATCTGGAGGCTGACCACCGGAACACACACAATATGCTGTTACTATGCCAATAGCAGATGGTCAACTGTAAGATGGTCAACTGTAGACGACAGAGGCCCAGAGTGGATAGGCATGTCCCCACAATCGCAGGCCTGCCAAGAGACTGTCACAGAGCTAATCTGAGCCCTTCCCTTCACCTTGGCAGGAGCCAGTCCCGTCTGCTGGCCCGCACACACACACACACACAGTTTCTGCAGCATGTATTGGAGGCTGGGCTGGCGTGCAAACAAAATGGATGTGGATCAAAGAGGAGCCTCCTCACACACACTGTAAGCCGAGCGGCAAGCACTGGAGGTCTGTTGGTCAAAGAGGGCGGTGTGCCAGTGAGCCCTGAGACATGGCTCCCGTCCCCCTTCACCCAGTTCCTTGTGATAATGCAGGAGAGTTGTACAATGTGCTAAACCTAACCACACATCACTACAAACCAGACCACATCGCACTACTATCATCCAGGCTACATCACACTCCACATTAGCCCAGGCTACTGCCACCCTCCACATTAGCCCAGGCTACTACCACCCTCCAGGCTACATCACACTCCACATTAGCCCAGGCTACTGCCACCCTCCACATTAGCCCAGGCTACTGCCACCCTCCAGGCTACTGCCACCCTCCACATTAGCCCAGGCTACTGCCACCCTCCACATTAGCCCAGGCTACTGCCACCTCCACATTAGCCCAGGCTACTGCCACCTCCACATTAGCCCAGGCTACTGCCACCCTCCAGGCTACTGCCACCCTCCAGGCTACATCACACTCCACATTAGCCCAGGCTACTACCACCCTCCAGGCTACATCACACTCCACATTAGCCCAGGCTACTACCACCCTCCAGGCTACATCACACTCCACATTAGCCCAGGCTACTACCACCCTCCAGGCTACTGCCACCCTCCACATTAGCCCAGGCTACTGCCACCCTCCACATTAGCCCAGGCTACTACCACCCTCCAGGCTACATCACACTCCACATTAGCCCAGGCTACTGCCACCCTCCACATTAGCCCAGGCTACTGCCACCCTCCAGGCTACATCACACTCCACATTAGCCCAGGCTACTACCACCCTCCAGGCTACATCACACTCCACATTAGCCCAGGCTACTACCACCCTCCACATTAGCCCAGGCTACTACCACCCTCCAGGCTACATCACACTCCACATTAGCCCAGGCTACTACCACCCTCCACATTAGCCCAGGCTACTACCACCCTCCAGGCTACTGCCACCCTCCACATTAGCCCAGGCTACTGCCACCCTCCACATTAGCCCAGGCTACTACCACCCTCCAGGCTACATCACACTCCACATTAGCCCAGGCTACTACCACCCTCCAGGCTACATCACACTCCACATTAGCCCAGGCTACTACCACCCTCCACATTAGCCCAGGCTACTACCACCCCCGAGGCTACATCACACTCCACATTAGCCCAGGCTACTACCACCCTCCAGGCTACATCACACTCCACATTAGCCCAGGCTACTACCACCCTCCACATTAGCCCAGGCTACTACCACCCTCCAGGCTACATCACACTCCACATTAGCCCAGGCTACTACCACCCTCCACATTAGCCCAGGCTACTACCACCCTCCAGGCTACATCACACTCCACATTAGCCCAGGCTACTACCACCCTCCACATTAGCCCAGGCTACTACCACCCTCCAGGCTACATCACACTCCACATTAGCCCAGGCTACTACCACCCTCCACATTAGCCCAGGCTACTACCACCCTCGAGGCTACATCACACTCCACATTAGCCCAGGCTACTACCACCCTCCACATTAGCCCAGGCTACTACCACCCTCCAGGCTACATCACACTCCACGTTAGCCCAGGCTACTACCACCCTCCACATTAGCCCAGGCTACTACCACCCTCCAGGCTACATCACACTCCACATTAGCCCAGGCTACTGCCACCCTCCACATTAGCCCAGGCTACTACCACCCTCCAGGCTACATCACACTCCACATTAGCCCAGGCTACTGCCACCCTCCACATTAGCCCAGGCTACTGCCACCCTCCAGGCTACTGCCACCCTCCACATTAGCCCAGGCTACTGCCACCCTCCACATTAGCCCAGGCTACTGCCACCCTCCACATTAGCCCAGGCTACTGCCACCCTCCACATTAGCCCAGGCTACTGCCACCCTCCAGGCTACTGCCACCCTCCAGGCTACATCACACTCCACATTAGCCCAGGCTACTACCACCCTCCAGGCTACATCACACTCCACATTAGCCCAGGCTACTACCACCCTCCAGGCTACATCACACTCCACATTAGCCCAGGCTACTACCACCCTCCAGGCTACTGCCACCCTCCACATTAGCCCAGGCTACTGCCACCCTCCACATTAGCCCAGGCTACTACCACCCTCCAGGCTACATCACACTCCACATTAGCCCAGGCTACTGCCACCCTCCACATTAGCCCAGGCTACTGCCACCCTCCAGGCTACATCACACTCCACATTAGCCCAGGCTACTACCACCCTCCAGGCTACATCACACTCCACATTAGCCCAGGCTACTACCACCCTCCACATTAGCCCAGGCTACTACCACCCTCCAGGCTACATCACACTCCACATTAGCCCAGGCTACTACCACCCTCCACATTAGCCCAGGCTACTACCACCCTCCAGGCTACTGCCACCCTCCACATTAGCCCAGGCTACTGCCACCCTCCACATTAGCCCAGGCTACTGCCACCCTCCAGGCTACATCACACTCCACATTAGCCCAGGCTACTACCACCCTCCAGGCTACATCACACTCCACATTAGCCCAGGCTACTACCACCCTCCACATTAGCCCAGGCTACTACCACCCCCAGGCTACATCACACTCCACATTAGCCCAGGCTACTACCACCCTCCAGGCTACATCACACTCCACATTAGCCCAGGCTACTACCACCCTCCACATTAGCCCAGGCTACTACCACCCTCCAGGCTACATCACACTCCACATTAGCCCAGGCTACTACCACCCTCCACATTAGCCCAGGCTACTACCACCCTCCAGGCTACATCACACTCCACATTAGCCCAGGCTACTACCACCCTCCACATTAGCCCAGGCTACTACCACCCTCCAGGCTACATCACACTCCACATTAGCCCAGGCTACTACCACCCTCCACATTAGCCCAGGCTACTACCACCCTCGAGGCTACATCACACTCCACATTAGCCCAGGCTACTACCACCCTCCACATTAGCCCAGGCTACTACCACCCTCCAGGCTACATCACACTCCACGTTAGCCCAGGCTACTACCACCCTCCACATTAGCCCAGGCTACTACCACCCTCCAGGCTACATCACACTCCACATTAGCCCAGGCTACTACCACCCTCCACATTAGCCCAGGCTACTACCACCCTCGAGGCTACATCACACTCCACATTAGCCCAGGCTACTACCACCCTCGAGGCTACATCACACTCCACGTTAGCCCAGGCTACTACCACCCTCCACATTAGCCCAGGCTACTACCACCCTCGAGGCTACATCACCCTCCACATTAGCCCAGGCTACTACCACCCTCGAGGCTACATCACACTCCACATTAGCCCAGGCTACTACCACCCTCCACATTAGCCCAGGCTACTACCACCCTCGAGGCTACATCACACTCCACATTAGCCCAGGCTACTACCACCCTCGAGGCTACATCACACTCCACATTAGCCCAGGCTACTACCACCCTCGAGGCTACATCACACTCCACATTAGCCCAGGCTACTACCACCCTCCACATTAGCCCAGGCTACTACCACCCTCGAGGCTACATCACACTCCACGTTAGCCCAGGCTACTACCACCCTCCACATTAGCCCAGGCTACTACCACCCTCCACATTAGCCCAGGCTACTACCACCCTCGAGGCTATATCAGACATCACACTGTACTACAATTTGAACAACAAGTAATGGAGCAGTGTGGAGTCAACTAGGGATAGTACTGTACATCAACAACCCAGAGACTGAAGGCCCTTTGTGCAAACAGCATGCCTGCTCTGTAGGAGTGTGGCGTTAGTTACAAACCATCCATCTCTTCTCGCTGTCCTCCCCCCTTCTTCTCTCATTCCCTCCATCCAACTGCATCACTATGAACCATTGTGCTGATATCATCCCTCAAGAAGCCACACACACACACACACACACACACACACACACACACACACACACACACACACACACACACACACACACACACACACACACACACACACACACACACACACCTATCTGAGTAAAGAACACCAGCAAGATTAAAGTAATGCATGGGTTTTCTCTGTAATAAAGCTCAACATATGTCTGCAGCATGTCACAGCTTCTAGGGCTGCTGGGTGGCCGGTGAGGAGAGGGATGGTGTGATATATTATGTGAAGGGGGAGGAGTGAATTTGTGAAGGAGGAAGAAGAATCGACTACCCCCTACCCGCCACTCTCTCTCATGCACAACTGGGTGCGTTCAGCTCGCATGAACATTTGTACGAAACAGTTTGCACTGAACATGTTTCCTCCAAAAATGGTCTTGTATGTTCTTGAACATACTTTGAGGTACGCTTGCTCCCGTTTGGTGGGTGTGGCTCGAAGCAATAAGTGACCTATTTAAAAGGGCAGTGGTCATGCTGACTGAGTTCCCCAACTCACAAGCAAACCTGCTCCGTTTTACAAGTGGTCATTCAGTACAGCACCGTTACCATTAATTTGAACATTCCAGAAGGTAAAAACGTAGTGAACGCCACCCAGTCACACGGACAACCACACACCCTCTCCCAGGCTGCTGTAGCCTGTCATCATGTGGCTGGCTTCCCTCTCCTTTCAGTGACGTGGTATAACTAGCAGGTGAATTGTGGTGACTGACAATCTCTCAACTGGAGAGCCAAGTTCTGCCACCTGCTTCCTCCACCTTCAATTAGAGCCTACAGTAGGGGTCTGTGTGTGTGTGTGTGTGTGTGTGTGTGTGTGTGTGTGTGTGTGTGTGTGTGTACAGTCAGTTCCTCCAGTAGGTTAGCAGGCATGTCTGTACCTTCTGAGGGCCATAAGGGGCTGCCAGGTCTGTCTGGATCTAATCATAGACTGTCTGTCTCTGTGTGCCGAGTTGTTCTATGGCACTGACACATACAAACATGCAAATCAGAGAGGTAGAAGGTGACTTAGTGCTCCTTCCTTCTATGCTACAGCCCCACTGAAGGAGGAGGAGGAGCCTGTTTTCAAATAAATTGGAAATGTTTTCATATGAATTGTAAATGATTATCTGTGCTTGGTGTCATCATCTTGACATCTGAAGAAGAAGTGGGTGGATGTGCTTTCTGCAACAAAAGGGGAGGGCATCTTAAGAGCTAGAAATAGAAAAGAAATGGAGAGCTGACGTTTTTGACAGTACATTATCACAGGAATAATTGATCAAAAAGCCACTACGACTATATTACAAGGTCCCACATCAGATCCCAGGTTCCCAACCCCCATTACAACTACACTACGCTAGGAAACAGCCACGAGAGAGGAAAGGGAGCCCAATAGGACTTCTCTTTGGCTTTCTCCTTGTTATTTCACCCTCAAGAAGTGGAGCCATTGTGCTAGACTCTTCCCCTTGTGCAGCGCGGGGAGTCTGGGACTTGAAGGCTTTTTTTGGAGGTGGCGACTCACAGAGACTATGTTCCTCTGTGTGGAACGCACACAGAGCAGAGGCGACGAAAAGCCCCAGGAAGGAATGGAGGTGTGAAAGCTTTCCGGCTGAACTCTGCTCCACGTGGCCACGGAGAATCTCCAAGAAGAGAGAGGACAGGGCTCTGAGCCTCAATGTGACTGCTGGGGAACGTTCAGCCCTGAAGACATGTCAGGGCAGAGCATGCACAGAAACCAACTGGGCTAGGAGGGTATGATCTACATTCTGGATGAAAAATGTTGCTACTAGACCTCTGTGGTGTATTCATTCAAGCATTTTAGTTAACTGCTACCAAGAAGCCTTTAAATTGAATTGAATAACTAGCCGCCACCCACTACTACGCCAAATAACTAACAAAGAGTAAAAGTCATAACTGACTACTTCCTGCACAAGAGGGCAATCGCTAATGTCAGACATGGCCTCTTTTCCCCTCCATCATGTCATTGACTACTATGGATTAGTGTCTCCAGCTGATGCCCCTTTGTTGGTCCCTGGTTCTCTCCCCTACTGATAGCCCAGAGGCTCCAGCCCCAGTCTCCTCGCTCCCTAAGAGTGCACACTATGGATGAGCCTGTCAATATGGGCAGCCTTTAAACTCAATCATGAAGCAGATGCTAAAACTACAGGACTGTGTCGCTATCACAGACTAGAACACGTTCCGGGATTCTTCCGATGGCATTGAGGAGTACACCACATCAGTCACTGGCTTCATCAATAAGTGCATCGAGAACGTCATCCCCACAGTGACAGTACGTACATACCCCAACCAGAAGCCATGGATTACAGGCAACATTCGCACTGAGCTAAAGGGTAGAGTTGCCACTTTCAAGGTGCGGGACTCTAACCCAGAAGCTTACAAGAAATCCTGCTATGCCCTGCGACGAACCATCCAACAGGCAAGGCGTCAATACAGGACTAAGATTGAATCATACTACACCGGCTCCGACGCTCGTCTTATGTGGCAGGGCTTGCAAACTATTACAGACTACAAAGGGAAGCACAGCCACGAGCTGCCCTGTGACACGAGCCTACCAGACGAGCTAAATCACTTCTATGCTCGCTTCGAGGCAAGCAACACTGGGGCATGCAAAAGTGTATCAACTGTTCCGGACGACTGAGTGATCACGCTCTTCATAGCCGACGTGAGTAAGACCTTTAAACAGGTCAACATACCCAAGGCTGCGGGGCCAGACGGATTACCAGTGTGCTCCGGTCATGTGCTGACCAACTGGCAGGTGTCTTCACTGACATTTTCAACATGTCCCTGATTGAGTCTGTAATACCAACATGTTTCAAGCAGACCACCATAGTCCCTGTGCCCAAGAACACAAAGGCAACCTGTCTAAATGACTACTGACCCGTAGCACTCACGTTCGTAGACATGAAGTGCTTTAAAAGAATGGTAATGGCTCACAACACCATTACCCCAGAAACCCTAGACCCACTCTAATTTGCATACCGCCCAAACAGATCCACAGATGATGCAATCTCTATTGCACTCCACACTGCCCTTTCCCACCTGGACAAAGGGAACACTTATGTGAGAATGCTATTCATTAACTACAGCTCAGCGTTCAACACCATAGTACCCTCAAAGCTCATCACTAACCTAAGGATCCTGGGACTAAACTCCTCCCTCTGCAACTGGATCCTGGACTTCCTGACAGGCCACCCCCAGGTGGTGAGGGTAGGTAGCAACACATCTGCCATGCTGATCCTCAACACTGGAGCCCCCCAGGGGTGCATGCTCAGTCCCCTCCTGTACGCCCTGTTCATCCACGACTGCATGGCCAGGCACGACTCCAACACCATCATTAAGTTTGCAGACGACACAACAGTGGTAGGCCTGATCACCGACAACGACGAGACAGCCTATAGGGAGGTCAGAGACCTGCCCGAGTGATGCCAGAATAACAACATATCCCACAACGTAACCAAAACTAAGGAGATGATTGTGGACTACAGGAAAAGCAGGACTGAGCACGCACCCCATTCTCATCGACGGGGCTGTAGTGTAGCAGGTTGGGAGCTTCAAGTTCCTTGGTGTCCACATCACCAAAACTAGAATGGTCCAAACACACCAAGACAGTCGAGAAGAGGGAACGACAAAGCCTATTCCCCCTCAGAAAACTAAAAAGATTTGGCATGGGTCCTGAGATCCTCAAAAGGTTCTACAGCTGCAACATCGAGAGCATCCTGACTGGCGGCAATTGCTCTGCCTCTGACCACAAGGCACTACAGAGGGTAGTGCGTACGGCCCAGTACATCACTGGGGCTAAGCTGCCTGCCATCCAGGACCTCTACGCCAGGCAGTGTCAGAGGAATGCCCGAAGAAGTGTCAAGGACCCCAGCCACCCCAGTCATAGACTGTTCTCTCTACTACCGCATGGCAAGCAGTACCGGAGTGCCAAGTCTAGGACAAAAAGGCTTCTCAACAGTTTTTACCCCCAAGCCATAAGACTCCTGAACAGGTAATCAAATGGCTACCTAAACTATTTGCATTGTGTGCTCCCCCCCCCCCAACCACCATATTACGCTGCTGCTACTCTGTTTATCATATATGCATAGTCACTTTAACTATACATTCATGTACATATTACCTCAATTGGCCCGACCAACCAGTGCTCCCACACATTGGCTAACTGGGCTATGTGCATTGTGTCCCGCCACCCACCACCCGCCAACCCCTCTTTTACGCTACTGCTACTCTCTGTTCATCATATAAGCATAGTCACTTTAACCATATCTACATACTTCCTCAATCAGCCTGACTAACCGGTGTCTGTATGTAGCCTCGCTACTTTTATAGCCTCGCTACTTTTTTAACAATGTCTATTTACTGTTGTTTTTATTTCTTTACTTACCTATTGTTCACCTAATACCTTTTTTGCACTATTGGCTAGAGCTTTTTTTTTAAGCATTTCACTGTAAGGTATCTGCTGTATTCCACACACGTGACAAATAAAATTTGACTTGATTTAGCTTTATTTAAGGCACAACTTAAGCAAACTGTTATTGTGAGCACGTGAAATGACAGCAAAAGGAGAAACATCTTTGTAGAATGGGGAGTTGTTATTTAGTAAGGAGCCTGGGAAAGAAAGAAATACACAGGGTTCAGGTCCATGGACTAGATCAGTGACAGTCTGCCAACATATGCAATAGTCTGCCAACTAAAAGCAATAATATTGTTGAAGGTCCAAATGGCCTAAAAGGCCCAAAGATGTTACTATTTGAAAGGCCCAAAGATGTTACTGCTTAAAGGCCCAAAAAAAGCCTAAAGATATCTTTTTTTTCTATCATCATTTGGATTTATTGGTAGGAAATGTTATCAAAATAAGGAAATTATCATATTTTCCATAGCAACTTACTGTTGGAAACAAGCACTTAGTAATATAAATTATGCATCAACATTATGTCTGTTTTAAGCATAAATCTGGGCAGGAATTGTAAATGCCAGGCATATATACTGTGTGTATATACTGTTGATAACAGCCAGGTCTTTCTCTCTACTGTTGATTTGTCAGTCTCAATCCAGTCCCATGACTCTTCCCTCTGTGGTTCTGCCACAATATCCCTCCTCCACGTCATGTCGCAGTTTAAACGCCATCCTCAATTTCACAGCAATCACTTCATCTCTCGCAACAAGGGGAACATTTTCCAACCCGGTTGCCAAATTTGCAGTGCAGCTGCGGAGGGCGGCTTTGACAAATGCAATCATGCTGCGATCGCTCCATGTCTGCTCGATTACCGTCTGTGAATGTCCCCAAACAGCAGGCTCCCCGGGGACCTGCGGTGCAGTGGTGGGTTTATCGCTGTGCCCAGTCAGCAGACAGTACTGCTCGAAAAGACAACCAGGCAGAATAATAATGATTCACCCAAATGGCTTCGATGTCTGCCAGCACCATTCCTCCGAAACACCCTCTGCAAACCAAACAGCGTACGGTAGACCATCCATTCATGAATTTGTCATCTCATATTAGTTGAAGGGTTAAATGGACTTTGGTTGCTTTATGCATGTCTGTGTATCATATATGTCTGTGTATCATATATATATGTGTGTGTGTGTGTGTGTGTGTGTGTGTGTGTGTGTGTGTGTGTGTGTGTACACATTTGTTCATACAGGTGTGTGTGGTAATAATTTGGCCCCTGTGAAAAGGGCACAGGGTTGGGGGTGGTCAATTCTGCCCCTTTCATAAACCATCAAGCCATCTAGGTAATTCAGTAACAGTCATAGACGCTCCAGGCTCCAGCTATTCTAACTCTCGTTTGGCATGGCGGCATAGTGTATCCGTGCACCAACCAGAGACACATAGCATTTGATATCCTGCAGAGGCTTAGTCTGGCAAAGGGAAAGAAATGGTGGTCTGGTCTGGTTGGTTCTGCTGCTTACAGAGATAATAGGTCATTGCTGCTGCCATCAGACCTGAGTCTGAGCTCCAGTCAATACTGTTGAATGGCCACATACGCGGAGGGATTCGATATGGAAGCCATAGGAGGGCCAGGCCTGTACAAATACTGTAGCTCAAGGTATAGGGGAATAAAATAGTTGCAGGGAAGATTGAAACTGCAGCGGAACACAGGCGGCAAAGGGTTTACAGGTTAAACAAGATAGAACCTAATAGCTGTGCGGTAAATACACTTTCTGTGTTTATAACACACAGTATGGCTCAGAAAAATGACACCTTGATTGGTTAGTGTTTTCTATTCACACTCTTAATAAAACATATGTTGAACACTATTAGATCCTGGTCCGGAAAAAGTTCAACCATCATAGACCATTACAGTAAGCCATAGAACCTTATACGTAGTTAACCATGCTACGACAATAATCACACCCAGAAAATGTTCTCCTTCAAGAAGGTTCTAAATACGTAGTTCTCGGTTCCCAGAAGTGATAAGCACAACATTCCTGCAACAGAAACGGCCTACAATACATTTTCACTGGGTGTGTGTAAATGTGTTATCGGCTGTACTATCTTTGGCGTTAAGAACATGACATGATGAAAGACAGGGGCCTGGCAGACATTAAACAAAGCTCCGTTTTCTGCTTCCAAGCTGTTCCTCCAGCTATAATACCACATCAAATTCAACACTTACATTTAGAATCAATGCTGAGGAGAAATGCTCAAACACCTTCAACACATGCTGAACAAGGTGGGAAAATGCTATCATCGGGTGTAATGTCTGGCCAGGCAGTGACATCATTCCGTATCCAACCCAAATCTGTCAAATAGATTATTCCCCTGTCCATCTCCCTCCTCACATGACAACCAATCCGCAGCTGTTTGTGACAGCTACCCACTGACATATACTACGTGTCACCTACAGAAAAAAGCAACACACAGAATGAGAAAAGTTCACACCTACAACAGCAAAGGAACAAGGTAGGATGAGAATTGAGTTCTAATTGGCTGATACAGCATGCAATCCTTTAGTGACTATACACAGGGACAGTCGAGAAGGAAACAGCATTGCCACTTCTCCCACAACTGTACAGGAATTAAGTGTAACCTTACTAACCATGTAACACAGCCACGGTCTCATTGCTGTATTACTAACTACCATTTAAACCGTTTCCACCCATCTGATGTCTCTCACTGGTTTCCTGCCAGAGTGCCTTGCGAAAGTATTCGGCCCCCTTGAACTTTGCGACCTTTTGCCACATTTCAGGCTTCAAACATAAAGATATAAAACTGTATTTTTTTGTGAAACATCAACAACAAGTGGGACACAATCATGAAGTGGAACGACATTTATTGGATATTTCAAACTTTTTTAACAAATCAAAAACTGAAAAATTGGCCGTGCAAAATTATTCAGCCCCTTTACTTTCAGTGCAGCAAACTCTCTCTAGAAGTTCAGTGAGGATCTCTGAATGATCCAATGTTGACCTAAATGACGAATGATGATAAATACAATCCACCTGTGTGTAATCAAGTCTCCGTATAAATGCACCTGCACTGTGATAGTCTCAGAGGTCCGTTAAAAGCGCAGAGAGCATCATGAAGAACAAGAAACACACCAGGCAGGTCCGGGATACTGTTGTGAAGAAGTTTAAAGCCGGATTTGGATACAAAAAGATTTCCCAAGCTTTAAACATCCCAAGGAGCACTGTGCAAGCGATAATATTGAAATGGAAGGAGTATCAGACCACTGCAAATCCACCAAGACCTGGCCGTCCCTCTAAACTTTCAGCTCATACAAGGAGGAGACTGATCAGAGATGCAGCCAAGAGGCCCATGATCACTCTGGATGAACTGCAGAGATCTACAGCTGAGGTGGGAGACTCTGTCCATAGGACAACAATCAGTCGTATATTGCACAAATCTGGCCTTTCTGGAAGAGTGGCAAGAAGAAAGCCATTTCTTCTTGCCACTCAAGATATTCATAAAAAGTGTTGTTTAAAGTTTGCCACAAGCCACCTGGGAGACACACCAAACATGTGGAAGAAGGTGCTCTGGTCAGATGAAACCAAAATTGAACTTTTTGGCAACAATGCAAAACATTATGTTTGACGTAAAAGCAACACAGCTCATCACCCTGAACACACCATCCCCACTGTCAAACATGGTGGTGGCAGCATCATGGTTTGGGCCTGCTTTTCTTCAGCAGGGACAGGGAAGATGGTTAAAATTGATGGGAAGATGGATGGAGCCAAATACAGGACCATTCTGGAAGAAAACCTGATGGTGTCTACAAAAGACCTGAGACTGGGACGGAGATTTGTCTTCCAACAAGACAATGATCCAAAACATAAAGCAAAATCTACAATGGAATGGTTCAAAAATAAACATATCCAGGTGTTAGAATGGCCAAGTCAAAGTCCAGACCTGAATCCAATCGAGAATCTGTGGAAAGAACTGAAAACTGCTGTTCACAAATGCTCTCCATCCAACCTCACTGAGCTCGAGCTGTTTTGCAAGGAGGAATGGGAAAAAATGTCAGTCTCTCGATGTGCAAAACTGATAGACATACCCCATGCAACTTACAGCTGTCATCGCAGCAAAAGGTGGCGCTACAAAGTATTAATTTAAGGGGGCTGAATAATTTTGCACACCCAATTTTTCAGTTTTTGATTTGTTAAAGTTTGAAATATCCAATAAATGTCGTTCCACTTCATGATTGTGTCCCACTTGTTGTTGATTCTTCACAAAAAAATACAGTTTTATATCTTTATGTTTGAAGCCTGAAATGTGGCAACAGGTCGCAAAGTTCAAGGGGGCCGAATACTTTCGCAAGGCACTGTATGTAAAGGCCATCTGTGGTGGCCTGACAGGGGAGCGGTCAGTGGTAGGGAGTGGTGGCCAGTCAAGATGTCCAGTTTAAGTGAATAGGGCAGGAGGCGGTCACTCCCAACGCATCAATGAGGCCCTAAAACAAAACTTGGCAGAGTGATGAACGATGAGGTAGAGATGGCAGATGTACCATCTCGCACACACACTTTATGGATTCAGCCAGGTCCTATAACTGGCCTCCATCAATCTCCAGCGCCGGTCACATCTGTCACCTGTCTGTGTAAACGGTTTACGGCCTCTCAGAGCTGCAAAACAACAATACAGCAACAATTCCAACAGGCACTTTGATGAAGTGCCTAACAATAAGGACCCTCATCTGAACAGCGCAGTAGGCCTACTCCCGTCAATGCTGCTCTGGCACAGCACACTCACATACTATTTTAGGCTCTCGGACAGGGTGGTGGAAATATGACCTTTCTTTTTTCCTCTTAATTTAAAAAAAATAAATCCCTCTATTATTTCTTGACCTGAAATACCAAAATGTTCAAATGTAAAGTAAAGAAGACCAATTAGTGCATGCCAAGTGACTGGTGATGTCTAGAGGGCAACAGAGGGAATTTGCTACATGGTCTCATGTATGAAATTATCTTCTCTTAACATTGGTCTGTTAAATAGACCACTACTATAGTGTCGGCCTTCAGAAGTAGGCTAAAGGCCCTTGGCAGTGAAGATCTGTGTGAGAATACGAGTGTTATTGAAACCCGTTAACTGAGTCCTTCAAAGTGACGAAGAAGACGGTACTGAAGCTGCCTGGGAAGCAAATCTAATCCAGTGCGGAACTTCCATTAAAACAATATTTTGTTCTAATCAGAAATGTCAAGGTTCATATAGATTTTATAAAACCAAACTCAATTTTTTTTGTTGAGCTATGGAGCTTATTTTATTAATATCCATAGGCTATCTGCATTCTTGAAACAACTTTAGGCTATCATTGAAAATTACAGTAAATAAAAAGGTTGAGAAAAAAAAACGAGCTGAACGTGTGTATCTTATAAAAGGCCTTACCATCTGACCTGGGCTGTACCAATAGGGACGTTTTATGGATTATTGCCGAGGTGGCTACTCAATTGATTTAGACAGCGTCAGCAATTACAAATGTCATTTGTTCATTTATTTTACCTTTATTTAACCAGGCAAGTCCATTAAGAACAAATTCTTATTTTCAATGACTGTCTAGGAACTGCCTGTTCAGGGGCAGAACGACAGATTTGTACCTTGTCAGCTTGGGGGTTTGAACTTGCAGCCTTCCGGTTACTAGTCCAACGCTCTAACCACTAGGCTACCCTGCCGCTCCAGGCACGAATGGCACGAAACAAACAAACATATTTTGTACCGCCCCTTCATAAGGAACACACAGAGAGAGAGAGAGAGAGAGAGAGAGAGAGAGGCCATCTGTTGTAGGGAAAAACAACATGTTGAGACCGCATACGGCTCGACTCGAAGGGAAGGCGGCCCTATGCTATTTGCATTAGAACGCTAACCGCTAACATCAAGGACAAACTAGCACACAATGGAAAGGGCCAAGCTATGTTTAAAAATGGCAAAGTGTGTAGTAACCCTTTATTCAAGTGTGCAGGCAACTAGCACTGTCATTTGGTTAGCAGTGTTTCTGTATTGCACGAGATGGAGTTTGCAAAATAAAATGGCCACTGGATTGATGCAAACAATCATGATATTCTGCCAGGTTGGCATAGTCAACGTTGTAGCTAGTTAAAATTTAATTGAGAATGTTTTTGGGAAAGTCTTTCCATCTACCAGAAGATGGTTAGGCCTTAATTGTTTGAAACCTGGACGTTTTACTTCATATGATGAGACATGCCTTACCTTGCTTCAAAGCAGCTAAGGCAAAATCCGACCAGAGAAATGTTGAGTGAAATATATTGCTCTCTCCTGTTCTAATGATTTTCAAATAAACTTTCTTTCATTGTTTAGCAGCCAAAGGCATTATCCAAGTCATATTAGCCCACTGAATGAAAGTGGGTATTTGGCGTGTACCCTCCACTATACCACTGAGTACAGGCCATCCAAAGAGGCTCAAGAACACATATCTCTCCACTTCCAGAGGTAAATGGAGTCTCTCTCGTTCCATTGTTCCAGAACAGTCCACGGGGGACAGTTAAGAGGCTGAGTCAGCATCCTCCTGCTCCAAAAACGTCTCGACACAGATTCTCTTTCATGTCACTGATTTTCCTGCAGCACGGCTATGGGAATAGAAGGATTTAGGTCTCTGGACCTCCAGCTCATTTAACAGCCAAAACACTGCTCACGACAGAGATGGGTGAGGAAGGGTAATGGCAGGCATGGGGCAGTTTAAATCCAAACGGCTCAAATTGGATTCTCTGAAGCCAGATATTTACTTTGGCGATTAGCGGCATATAAACGGCTTATGCTAATTTGAGTCTCATTTTGCAAGCTTGTTTTGAAAAGCATCTGTAAAATGCACCATAATATAGCCTGGACCTTAGCTCAGTCCACTTAGCAATGTCCCTATATGTTGTGAGTGAAGCATGCCCACTGTCAGACCACATCTTTACATTGTAACCTATGGATATGCCACTGTTATTTCTGCTCAGGCCTACACCTCATTTAAAAAGACCCACTCCAGCTACTTGTATTATCTTTTCCACTATTCCGAGTATAAATACAGTAAAATACACACACTTAAGGGGAAAAATATATAATTTTCTTTGACAGTTGCACAACTCAATGAAGTGGTCGGATGGGTGCACTGTGATGAAATTGTGTTCCGGACCCCCAACCAATCCACTCAAGAAAATAAATTGTCCCGTGGCTGAATCTAGTTGATCTCTGTTTTATATGCTGTGAAGGTACTAAGGTGTACAGTCCTGTACATAGTGCTGCATCCTGAACATGCAATGTAACAGTGTTGGGTTTGCAGAAAATGCTGAAATGTTGATTTTTCTGCAAATGCTGGAGAGGAGATAAATAGAAAATAACCCCCAAAAATGTAGAGCGATTTTTAAAAACGTTTTATTTATGTTTAGCAAATATTAAACTCTGCATTGTTGGTTAAGGGCTTTAATGTAAGCATTTCATGGTAGTAGTCGACTTATGTGACAAAAACATTTGATTTGAAGAAGGAGAATAGGGGGAAGAAAACGTGGACAGAGAACATAAGATTATCTGCCCCCATGCCTGCTAGCTAGTATACCTAACGACTTCACGCTCAGTGACTCGTCAACTCCAACATGTGTTCACCATTCTGAGCAGTGAGCAATAACAGACATCAGCCCAGCAGACTGACAGAACAGAACAGACTGGCTCCTGATGTCAATATGATACCGTAGTATATAACCATATCAAACAACCACTACAGCGGCCTCCACAAAGGCCAGAGAGAAAGAACCGAAGCAGGGCGAGTTGAGGGGGAGGAGTAGCAGTGTAACATACAGCATCTCTCTACCAATTGCCATTAACCATTCACTCTGATCCAAGCAGCAGTGACAGGTTCAGAGCAGGTATTAGGACAGGTATTGAGCGATCAACATATGGTGAATGAGGCCTGGTGTAGAGCGAGGTCGTGTGTGACAGACAGATGGGGGCGGTGAGACGTGCTAAGTGAGTGACTGGAGTGATAGGAGGCCTTCTCACAATCTGGTTACCACTCGTAAAAAACACACACCCACACACACACTTTCTCCAATTTCAGTGTTTTTGTCTCGATTTCCTCATACTCAATCTCTCTTCCCCCATTCCCTTCCTTCTTTAGGATGTAATGAATTCAGGAACAGAGCGTGCTCTCACAAACATGCTGTGAACACAACTCACAGGGGAAGAGTGTGTGTTTCTCTCCTTCTCAACTCAATCACCCCCTCCCCTCACTAATGGGATACACACTAAGCACATTTCACCCTCTCTTCCTCCTTCCCTCCCTCCCTCTCCATCCCATAATAATCCCCTACGGCGGTTCACAGAGACACAACCATGCCAAACCCTGCTCACATCCACTGTTAGCATCCGCTAACGGCTATTGAGAGCTAATCCTAAAACTCTGAGATTTTCATTTGATAATGAGATTAAATGGCCTAAAGCTGTAGCCTCTGCGGTTTCTAAGCTGCAGAGAGGTCTTGGAACGGGGTATTGAAGGCTGGCCAAGTCACTTCACACAATAGATGTATTGCAGAATTTCACTTTGGGAATTCTAGGCCTAACCAAGATTTAAGTATATATCCATAGGTGTAGCATGCAGCCAATAAAAATGTAATGGGTGTAATGTTTCTATGTAATCCCCGATGGAAGGAGAGAAGACACGTTCAGTGAGACCATTTGGATGAGCAGACATCTTAGAATGCTCCGAACATTACAAAGCCAAATAGGGGAGAGCTGGGTGAGCTGGGTGAGCTGGGTGTTATTAGGAAGGGAGAAATGTAATACCTCAACTTGTCCAATGAAAAATATTTTTGTTTTTGGTTGCAAAACGTTTTGGGGAGTCGGAAGTGCCCTATTGAACATGACTCAGAATAGTAACCAGGTTACATGTTGTCACCTTCCCCCTCCTTGACAGGACAACCTTACTTGGCTCAGCACCACTCCAACCCAGCAGGGGACAGACCATGAGAGGCTGGACATGTTCCACTGTTTACTTGTGAGAGCCATCTGTCTCCAAGTCTACACTCACCCATAGAAACCACAGAACAGGGGCATCAGATCAGAGGGGGAAGGGGAGAAAGAAAAGCTCTTCAGTTATCTAACACTTCCGTTTTCAATTACAGTATCCCATCCTCTGTGGTTAAATATATCATGGGTAGATATCTATAGCCTTTTTGGAGCATCCATCACTGATGCTCAACTCACTGGTCTCAGTCAGCAACCACAGCCCTGGCAAGGTCAGCTCGAAACCAGACATCGGGATGTATTTTACCTGGCATTGTCTAAAAGGCAGATGAAGGAATGCTGAAGATTATTCCTGCTTATTCTTATTTTCAATGGCGGCCTAGAAACGGTAGGTTAACTGCCTCGTTCAGGGGCAGAACGCCAGATTTTCAACTTGTCACCTCGGGGAACCCAATCTTGCAACCTTACAGTTAACTAGTCCATCACAATAACGACCTGCCTCTCTCTCGTTGCACTCCACATGGAGACTGCCTGTTACGCGAATGCAGTAAGCCAAGGTAAGTTGCTAGCTAGCATTAAACATCTTATAAAAAACAATCATAATCACTAGTTAACTAAACATGGTTGATGATATTACTAGATATTATCTAGCGTGTCCTGCGTTGCATATAATCTGACTGAGCATACAAGTATCTAAGTATCTGACTGAACGGTGGTAGGCAGAAGCAGGCGTGAAAACATCCATTCAAACAGCACTTTTGTGCGTTTTGCCAGCAGCTCTTCATTGTGCGTCAAGCATTGCGCTGTTTATGACTTCAAGCCTATCAACTCCCGAGATGAGGCTGGTGTAACCGAAGTGAAATGGCTGGCTAGTTAGCGCGTGCTAATAGTGTTTCAAACTTCACTCGCTCTGAGCCTTGGGGTGGTTGTTTCCCTTGCTCTGCATGGGTAACGCTGCTTCAATGTGGTGGCTGTTGTCGTTGTGTTGCTGGTTCGAGCCCAGGGAGGAGCGAGGAGAGGGACGGAAGCTATACTGTTACACTGGCAATACTAAAGTGCCTATAAGAACATCCAATAGTCAAAGGTTAATGAAATACAAATGGTACAGAGGGAAATAGTCCTATAATTCCTATAATAACTACAACCTAAAACTTCTTACCTGGGAATATTGAAGACTCATGTTAAAAGGAACCACCAGCTTTCATATGTCCTCATGTTCTGCGCAAGGAACTGAAACGTTAGCACATATTGCACTTTTACTTTCTTCTCCAACATTGTTTTTGCATTATTTAAACCAAATTGAACATGTTTTATTATTTACTTGAGGCTAAGTTGATTGTATTGATGTATTGTATTAAGTTCAAATAAGTGTTCATTCAGTATTGTTGTAATTGTCATTATTACAAATAAAAAAATACAGATTAAATCGGTATCGGCTTTTTTGGTCCTCGGTATCGGCGCTGAAAAATCATAAATCGGTCGACCTCTAGTCTCAACGTTAACAGTGAAGAAGCGACTCCGAGATGCTGGCCTTCTAGGTAGAGGTCCTCTGTTCAGTGTCTGTGTTCTTTTGCCCATCTTGAGCCTGTAATTGACCCCACAAATGCTGATGCTCCAGATACTCAACTAGTCTAAAGAAGGCCAGTTTTATTGCTTCTTTCAATCAGCACAACATTTTTCAGCTGTGCTAACATAAATTGCAAAAGGATTTTCTAATGATGAATTTGCCTTATAAACTTAGCTAACACAACGTGCCATTGGAACACAGGAGTGATGGTTGCTGATAATGGGCCTCTGTACGCCAATGTAGACATTACAAATCTGCCATTCCCAGCTACAATGGTCAATTACAACATTAACAATGTCTACATTGTATTTCTGAACAATTTGAAGTTATGGACAAAAAAAATGGCTTTTCTTTCAATAAGAATTTCTAAGTGACCCCAAACTTTTGAATGGTAGTGTATGTAATTATTACTATTTGTCTGGATCAGATCCATCAAATTGACTTGTATTCCCTTGCCAGATAATAACCCCTAACATGCAGAGAAGAAGAGAGGGGGGGGAGAAAGGAGATAGAGAAAAACACAGAAGGGAAACTAAAAACAGCCAGAGGTGTACAGAGAAAGAAAAAAAGGAACAGAGTGGAGGAGAGCAAAGGGGTAAAAGCAGGAGAATGAGTGAGAACGAGAGAAAAGTAGAGAGCGCAAGACAGAGGAGTGAAAGAGCAAGAGAGAAAGAGCGAGAACACACAGATGAAAGGCCGCAGGGGGAATCAAGCCGAGCCCATTCAGACTGATTGATGTCTGCAGGGTATTAAAATTCCAGTGCAGTGCTGCAGTCGGCCTGGCCTCCCAGAACACAACGCTACCAGGAACCTTGCCACGGGTGACGTGAAGAAGACCCCACCTCTAGCTGCAGATAGATCTCCCATAGCAACAGTAACAGGGAAATCAAACCACAATCTGCATCACTATCGTGGGTTACGTCACACTAAAACGTGGGTAATGTCAGTCTAACCACCATTTGATACAACTACTTCTGATATGTGGGGGTAGAATGGATGACACAGTGTATAATGGACATTGAGCACAATCATGTCCAAACAGACCGGTAGGGAGGCAGGGACTTGTTTTGTCCGAGGCAGCAGGATTTGTTTGGTATTAAACACAGACTGAATAGAACCAGCATCCAATCTAATGCTGCATAGAGAGAATACTAGCATCCATCCATCCACTGTAATAGCCTAGAAGAGACAGGCATCCTCTCGGATAAAGGTTAGTGTTGTGTGCCTTGCAAAGAAAAATAGTATTCAGACCCTTTGGATTTCTTCTAATTGTATTATTTATGGCTTGGTGGTGTAAGCTGTTCAGGGTCCTGTTGGTTCCAGACTTGGTGCATCTGTACCGTTTGCCGTGCGGTAGCAGAGAGAACAGTCTATGGACTTGGGTGGCTGGAGTCTGACCATTTTTGGGGCCTTTCTCTGACACCTGGTACAGAGATCTTGTATGGCAGGGAGTTCGGCCCCAGTGATGTACTGGGCTGTACGCACTACCCTCTGTAGCGCCTTGCGGTCGGATGCCAAGCAGTTGTCATACCAACCTGTGATTCAGCCAGTAAAGACGTTATCAATGATGCAGCTGTAGAACTTTGAGGATCGGAGGCCCCATGCCAAATTCTTTTTAGCGCCTCCTGAGTTGGAAGAGGTGTAATTGTGCCCTCTTCCTGACTGTGTTGGTGTGTTTGGACCATGATAGATCTTTTCTTGATGTGGACACCGAGGAACTTGCTCTCGAACCTCTCCACTACAGCCCCGTCGATGTGAATGAGGGTGTGTTCGGCCCTCCGTTTCCTGTATGAACAGGGAGTACAGGAGGGGACTAAGCATGCACCCATCCCCCATGTTGAGGGTCAGCATGGCGATGTGTTGTTGCCTCGCCTCACCACCTGGGGGATGCCTGTCAGGAAGTCCAGGATCCAGTTGCAGAGGGAGGTGTTCAGTCCCAGGGTCATCAGCTTAGAGATGAGCTTGGAGGGCACTATGGTGTTGAACGCTGAGCTGTAGTCAATGAATAGCGTTCTCACATAGGTTTATCTAGAGCTCTGCTACCTGACCAGAGCCCAATGGGCCCCGACATTATACATTGGGTTAGAGCTGGGTAGGGCCTGTTTTTTCATCAATAACTAGGTTAATGTAAATGTAAATGTAAATGTTAAGGGCATCACTAAATTGATCACTCACATTTTGAAGCTGAGCCATTTGCACATGCTCTGCGCTGACTCAGATCATAACGTGGTGTCTCCAAGGCTTCAACCTCGTCACATATAAGACTAGATAATTTCACAGAAAATATTAATATTACGTTGTCAAAGTTAAGAGTGATGAAATATAGCTAACTGCTCTATTCCGTCTCTTCATTGAGTAGATCAGCCAAAGCGGAGCAATTGCTATGGATACCCAGATTTAGAGTGGCCATAAGCAGAGCGCATACAGAGCGCATGCAGAGCGCAGGGAGCGAGTGACGGAGCGAAGCAGCTAAAGGATTTACTAACAGTGGAAGTTCTTTCTGATTTCAGGCAGGGCCTTAAATTTGGCAGAAGCAATCGGACCTGTGTAGGGTAGGGCCTGAAAACCCTAGTGCCCTACAAGGGCATGGGGACGGCTTAAACGTCATGCCCGTAGAGTGCTCTTGGTGTTTCTCTTATCCAGGTGGTAACGGGCAGTGCGGAGCGCAACCCCAATATCTGTTGGGACGGTATTCAAATTGGAGTGGGTCCAGAGTGTCTGGGATTATGGTGTTGATGTGAGCCATGACCAGCCTTTCAAACCATTTCATGGCTACAGATGTGAGTGCTACGGGTGACCTTCGCATTCTTGTGCAGAGGGACTATGGTGGTCTGCTTGAAACATGTAGGTATTACAGACTGGATCAGGGAGAGGCTGAAAAGATCAGTGAAGACACTAGCCAGCTGGTCAGCGCATGCTCCAAGTACACGTCCTGGTAACCAGTCTGGCCCCGCGGCCTTGTGAATGTTAAGGTCGCACATCAGCTACGGACAGCGTGAATTCCTTTCCCAGACACTGTTGTAAAGCAGACGGAAGCAGGTTTTCCTCCAGGATTTCTTCTGTGCTTAGCTCCTTCTCATTTATTTTTATTCTGAAAAACTCCCCAGTGATGTGTTGGGTTGAATTTACAACAAACATAAAGCTACACATTTGTCACATGCGCCGAATACAACAAGTATAGACCTTACCGTGAAATGCTTACTTACAAGCCCTTAACTCTTCCTGAACTGTACTGTTGGTTAAGAAAATATATATTTTAAATTATGTTTAAAAAAAGTAACAATAAAATAACACTGCTATATACAGGGGTACCGGTACAGAGTCCATGTGTGGAGGTACAGGTTAGAGGTCATTTGTACATGTAGAGAGGGCTAAAGTGCTATGCATAGATAATAAACAGCGAGTAGCAAAGTGTAAAACTTGTTGCATATATATATATATATATATATATATATATATATATATATATATATATATATATATATATATATATATATATATATATATATATATATATATCACACAAACAGTTGAGGTCGGAAGTTTACATACACCTATGTTGGAGCCATTAAAACTTGTTTTACAACAACTCCACAAATGTCTTGTGAACAAACTATAGTTTTGGCAAGTCCGTTAGGACATCTACTTTGTGCATGACAAGTCATTTATCCAACAATTGTTTACAGACAGATTATTTCACTGTATCACAATTCCAGTGGGTCAGAAGTTGACTGTGACTTTAAACCGCTTGGAAAATTCCAGAAAATTATGTCATGGCTTAGGAAGCTTCTGATAGGCTAATTGACATCATTTGAATCAATTGGAGGTGTACCTCTGGATGTATTTCAAGGCATACCTTCAAACTCCATGCCTCTCTGCTTGACATCATGGGAAAAATCAAAAGAAAAATCAGCCAAGACCTCAGAAAACAATTGTAGACCTCCACAAGTCTGGTTCATCCTTGGGAGCAATTTCCAAATGCCTAAAAAACAATAGTACGCAAGTATAAACACCATGGGACCACGCAGCCGTCATTTCCCCTCAAGAAGGAGAAACATTCAGTCTCCTAGAGATGAATGTACCTTGTTGCGAAAAGTGCAAATCTATCCCAGAACAACAGCAAAGGACCTTGGGAAGATGCTGGAGGAAACAGGTACAAAAGTATCCTTATCCACAGTAAAACGAGTTCTATATCGACATAACCTGAAAGGCCGCTCAGCAAGGAAGAAGCCACTGCTCAAAAACTGCAATAAAAATATGTCAGACTACGGTTTACAGCTGCACATGGGGACAAAGATCATACTTTTTGGAGAAATGTCCTCTGGTCTGATGAAACAAAAATAGAACTGTTTGGCCATAATGACCATCGTTATGTTTGGAGGAAAAAGGGGGAGGCTTGCAAGCCGAAGAACACCATCCCAACCGTGAAGCACGGGGGTGGCAGCATCATGCTGTTGGGGGTGCTTTGCTGCAGGAGGGATTGGTGCACTTCTCAAAATAGATGGCGTCATGAGGCAGGAACAGTATGTGGATATATTGAAGCAACATCAAGACGTCAGGAAGTTAAAGCTTGGTCACAAATGAGTCTTCCAAATGGACAATGATCCCAAGCATTCTTCCAAAGTTGTGGCAAAATGGCTTAAGGACAACAAAGTCAAGGTATTGGAGAAGCCATCAAAGCCCTGACCTCAATCCCTTAGAAAATTTGTGAGCAGAACTGAAAAAGTGTGTGCGAGCAAGGAGGCCTACAAATCTGACTCCGTTACATCAGTTCTGTCAGGAGGAATGGGTCAAAATTCACTCAACTTATTTTGCGAAGCTTATGGAAGGCTACCCAAAACGTTTGACCCAAGTTTAAATTGTTTAAGGCAATGCTACCAAATACTAATTTAGTGTATATAAACATCTGACCCACTGTGAATGTGATGACAGAAATAAATCACTCTACTATGATTCTGAAATGTCACATTCTTAAAATAAAGTGGTGATCCTAACTGACCTAAGACAAGGACTTTTTACTAGGATTAAATGTCAGGAATTGTGAAAAACTGGATTTAAATGTATTTGGCTAAGGTATATGTAAACTTACACACAAAACATCCCTGAGCAGTTTCCTTTCTGTCCTGCAGCTTAGTCCACAGAATAATGGTTTACTTGACCATGCTTAAAGCGATATTCAATGTCCGATGTGTTATTGTTACCCATCTACCAATCACTGCCCTTCTTTATGAGGCTTTCGAAAAGCTCCCTAGTGTCTCTAGTTGAATCTGTGAGACAAGATAAATATTTGACTGAGGGACCTTAGATGTATGTATGGGGGACAGAGGAAGGGTCAGTCAACTTCAACTCCTATTAATTACATATCATTGATGTGATTTGTTAAGCCACATTTTTCCTCATTACTTGCCTAAACAACGGGCTGAATGGTTATGCAATTACTATTTTGGTTATGACTTTTCTATTCCACTTTGACTGAGTATTTTGTGTAGATTGTTAACAAGAAAATACAATAAAATCCAAGGGGTCTGAATACTGTTGCAAGGCACTATATGCCGACAGAAACAGACGAGAGAGGGGGAGAAGCTGATCTGTGAGACAACTACCCAGAATGCCTCTCCCTGTGAGCTGGCAAAAGCTCTCTCCTCCCAGCCCAACCCCTTCATTTACTGATGCGGTGTGCTTGCCTCAGCAAACTGCAGCCTGGCTGCCCTCAGTCACAGCTAGCATCTCTTTCCCTCATTTGCTCTTTACTCACAGTTTCTTCACCTCCCTCCCTCAAGTTCTCTTTCCAAAGCACACTCGCAGAAGTACACACACACACACACACACACACACACACACACCTTTACTGGGTCATAAACAACCGGATGTTCTGTTTTTCAGGGGAACTGGAAGAGAGCGCCTATGAAGCGACTTCAATTTTGGACATCAACAAGGCCGATGCCATCTTAACTCCTCCACATTTCCTGGATTGATTTAACAGTGCAGAAAACCTCTGGAGAGTTAAAAAATAAAAAAATCTCACCAAGACAAGAATGTGGGGGATCTAGTTTCAGGCATTTATTTTACACCTGCTACGTTGTTATGTTATGTTACACACGTACTAACACTGTCTATAAACTAAAATGTGCGTACACAGAGCCTAACCACAATCATCTACATTGATCTACTACTGCAGCTGTAGGCCTTGGAGCAATCCTCTTCCTGAAAAAAAAAACATCACTAATCCACCGCACTTACCCGACTGCATTTAACAATGGATATTGAGCTCCATCCAACTGGAAAACACAGGCACACACACTGCTTTACCTCCCTGTCCTGCAGAAGGCTGCTGAGTCATCGTGTGAATGACAAGTCACTTCCATTAACATCTGTTAAATCAGAAGCTAAACCACACATCCATTAACACTGTAATATGACCTGTGTAAATGTACACAGGGTTAAGAGTAACACCATGTACATTAGCACCAATAGGAGCATTGTCATTTAGCAGAAGCTTATATCCAAATACTGACACTTGAAAGCTACTTACAGTCAACACACAAATATTCAGTACTGTATCAAAAAGGAATCAAATCCAGAACTTTGATGATGCAAGTATTATGCCCCACAACATGTCCATTACAGTATCATAACTCATCTGTTGAGTGTACGGCTGTATCTTCCTCTTCCCACACGCTCCTGGCCTGGCTTTGAGATAACTGGCCCACCTGAGGATACTGTGTTAGGGGTATTTGCATTCATCTGGTAAAAACCAAATGAGGATTACAGATAGGGGTGCTTCTGGAATAATGTAATAGAGAACGAGTGGTGAATGAAAGCATGAAGGAAATGAGAAACACTGGGTCCATACTTGCGAACATAAGCAAACATTTCAAATGCAAACAGTTTCTCTGGCACAAAATGTGTATCAGCCAATTAAAACCGTAGATTTACTTGCACGTGACAGATGGTATGGGAAATTAACAACAGCCAAATGGTCATAGATTTTGGCATTGGTTGGTAGAATGTCTATTCTTACCAGCCACATTGGCGGGTGGTCTCACAGAGCATTTATTTCATTTTTTCATCCAAAGCCCACATCTCTTCCTTCAGGAAAGGCTGCCTTCCCACAGTCCCCAGTGTGTGTGTGTACCTGTGCTACCAAAGCCTGCCCCCCCCACAGACACAGGGAGAAGCCATCCGAAATCCTTCTCTATTGGGACCATGACAAAGCAGTGAAGACAGAGATTCCCTCTCCTCAGAAGATCTCTGGGCTTTTGGCAGAGCTGGGCTAAGGACCTGGGCAAATCGGCTTAGCATGAGATGGTTGTGTGTGGGTTAGGGTCCCATTGTCGTCAAGTGACATGACAGCATGTTTACATTAATAACACATGCTTAGGCAAGTCATTTCAGTAAAATGTTCACCTGAGTTTAAACGTATCCATTCAAAAACTAGAGGCGAATCAGGGAAAGAGAAACTGTGGTAATGATGTGCATATTGAATGGTGTCACCATGTGTATTCCATAGGAGACTATTTTTAAGTGCATCTGTGACAGTAGGTAAGTTGCCTCTAACCACTGATACGGGGCCAGATATGTTCTCAATCCCCTAATGATTACATTTAGGATTGTGGCTTTGGCAATATAATCCTAGATATGTGGTTAAGGGCTGCTATGACTGAGAAGCCCTTCAAGCCTTCCATTTTGTGCACCTGGCACCATGTTAGACTGACAGACAGAGCTTTGAAAGCAGGACTAAGTGGGAGGAGTTCAGCCCCAGGCATCAAACGCTCTTTACAGTGACCAGGGGCACCGTGCACCTGCTCACCGATCACAAGTCACAACAATACAAATCTCTGAACTCCAAATAAACATCATTACTATATGAACATCATGTTCATATAGTAATGACAGAAACAGAGCCATCTTCGGAAAATACACGGCGTGGATGCAGTGATGGAAAATCGGCACGGTAACACACATTCAGGTCATGTTTCCTCTTCAAGTGATATCCAAAGCTAAATCATGCAGACAGAACCTAGACAGCACGAGAGAGAACAATCCTATGTATGTGTCTGGTATTCTTCTTCTGAAAGCTATGGTCCTTTTGTCATAAAATATGCATTATATGAAGACAAAGCACATTACATTAATACATAAAAACATCCACATCTTGTCGCTCTGCCACAAATATTTTTGTTTTTCTGAAAAGACACTAAAAGCCTGTCTCTCAATTCAATTCAAGGGGCTTCTCTCGCTCTCTCTCTCGCTCTCTGGAGACAGTATTGTGTGTGTGTTTTGGGTTTGGTGGGGAAGATGAGAGAAGGCCTATGATCTCATCCTTAATCCCCTACATCAGCTGACAGCAGAGCAGACTCCTTTTCCCTTTCTCCTCTGTCCTCTGTGGGATTGGGAATTTAAATCAGAGTGAATGGTGTTATTCCGGATGCAAGCGAGGGAGTGGGAGAGAGGGAGTGGTAGGGAGAGAGAGAGAGCGAGAGAAAGGGACGAAGAGAGAAAGGGGGAGGGAAAGGAGAGAGCATGAAAGGGAGCGAGGAAAATGGGAAAAGGAGGGATGACACTGTAGCAAGGGAGGTAGAGGGGAAAGAGGGGAGGCGGACAGAGCGGGAAACCAGATGGAGAGGAGTGTGGGGGCTTTGCTGTATTTGCAGATACCAAATGATTTCCCTCGAAGCATTGGAAACTACAATCCCAAAGAAGAACATAAAAACAGCCAAAGCGAGCCTGATTTCTACTAATTATACAGAGATCAAATTTTTAAAAAGGTATGAGTTGCTGGTTGCATTGGAAAATAAGAGAAGCTGTAACTGAAAGGACACTTATAACCCCATGTTTACATTTAGTTTAATCCACTGGCTAATATGACAGTTTGAGTTTAACCAGAACATAGCCAATGTTATTGCTGTGGTAACTGACTGTGAACTGCAGACACCTACTGGGCTGTACAGACAAACGTCCTTGAGGATGGAGGAAGCCTACAGTACACTGACCCCCCATCTCGTCTCAGCCGGGCCTAAGCTCTCCCCCTCCGACACTATTCTGCAAATCATTTCAGATTTTCCACAAATCCCTAAGCTTTATCCTCCATGCAGCATATGAAAGGTCTCGGCAGCACTGCTATGGGTTCTATATAAATACTATTTTATTTAAGGAATTATAACACTTTTTTCCACAATATTTTCATTTTGTGACACGCCAAGTGGAGCCTTCACCTAAAACATGATATTTCTAGTGAAAATAGGCAGCCTATGAATGTACAGGCATTTTCACATTAAAATGAAAGCTGAGTGAAACCATTCAATGTGCTCAAGCTTCATACTGTCTGCAGCTCTCTCGTAAACCAATGGAACATATTTGAATCTGACAGACAGGAAAAAATAAATAGAGAAAAAAAACATGGAGAGCAAGAGACAGAAAAGAAAGAGAAGGAGCAAATAAGAGAAATAGAGGGATAAACAGTTTGAGTGAACTCAAAGAAACACACGAAAATCAGACAATTCTTGTTTGAAAAGGCAGCTTTCAAAGAGTGCTAACATCCCAGACCACCTCAACTAACTGTCACAATCACAACAACAACAGAAAGCAGATTCAGATGGAGAGACTTTTCCAGTAAATAAACAGCCCCATTGTAATTGCTCTCTCTCGCTCTCCCCCAGAGTCTGGGCAGAGGGCCCAAAGTGCTGGGAGCAGGAGAGTTGCACATGCAGCACGCACATGCAGGGAAGAGAGTAGAGAGCAGTGAGCAGATCTCAACACTCTGGTCACTACAGCATATGATGGATAGGACTGTGTGGGGAAAAACAACACTAGGGGCATTTCAACCTCATTGGGTCAGACAGAGCATTTACAGACATATACAACTTGAATATGAGTTAGAGAAATTCCCTAGGCGACAAGAACTCCCCTTGCTGTCCCATTGGTTGATTTAATGATCCCATGTTAGAGGTGAAGACTGCAAGTGGGGCCAATAGCGTATTTGGTGGAGGGGGATTCCAATCTACATAACATCATTCCAGGACTGAGGTGGTTGAGAGCTGGTAAATTGCGCCCATGTAAGGCCATTTTTCCTCTGCCGTGATTTCACATGCAAGAGCAATTTGTGTAAAAGGCATGAGAACAAGAAAGGTTTGAGGGTGACAAATAACACCAGTCAGTGAGTCGATGGAAGGAGATATCTGTGGAGTCCCAATGTGTTATCGTACTTCCGTTATCTCCCTGTGCTTTCCTGCCACTCAGTGCTTTCATCATGTCTGATGGGCAGAGGAATGGAATGTCCAGATATTTGACAAACAAACCCTGCAAACATTAAAGGTTCACCTATAATTTAACCAAAGGATACTAATGTACAGTTCAAGTCAGAAGTTTACATCCACTTAGGTTGGAGTCATTAACACGTTTTTCAACCACTCCACAAATGTCTTGTTAACGAACTATAGTTTTGGCAAGTCAGTTAGGACATCTACTTTGTGCATGACAGGTACATTTTCCAACAGTTGTTTACAGACAGAATATTTCACTGTATCACAACTCCAGTGGGTCAGAAATTGACTGTGCCTTTAAACAGCTTTGAAAATTCCAGAAAATTATGTCATGGCTTTAGAAGCTTCTGATAGGTTAACTTACATAATTTGAGTCAATTGGAGGTGTACCTGTGGATGTATTTCAAGGCCTACCTTCAAATTCAGTACTTCTCTGCTTGACATCATGGGAAAATTAAAAGAAAATCAGCCAAAACCTCAGAAAGAATATTGTAGACCTCCACAAGTCTGGTTCATCCTTGGGAGCAATTTCCAAATGCCTAAAAAGGTACCACGTTCATCTGTACAAACAAAAGTATAAACACCATAGGACCATGCAGCAATCATACCGCTCAGGAAGGAGAGGCATTCTGTCTCCTAGAGATTAATGTACTTTGGTGTGAAAAGTGCAAATCAATCCCAGAACAACAGCAAAAGACCTTGTGAAGATGCTGGAGGAAACAGGTACAAAAGTATCATTATCGACAGTAAAAAGAGCAGCAAGGAAGAATCCACTGCTCTAAAACCACCATAAAAAAGCCAGACTACGGTTTGCAACTGCACATGGGGACAAAGATCATACTTTTTGGAGAAATGTCCTCTGGTCTGATGAAACAAAAATAGAACTGTTTGGCCATAATGACCATCGTTATGTTTGGAGGAAAAAGGGGGAAGCTTGCAAGCCAAAGAACACCATCCCAACCGTGAAGCACAGGGGTGGCAGCATCATGTTGTGGGGGTGCTTTGCTGCAGGAGGGACTGGTGCACTTCACAAAATAGATGGCATCATGAGGTAGGAAAATGATGTGGACATATTGAAGCAACATTTCAAGACATCAGTCAGGAAGTTAAAGCTTGGTCGCAAATGAGTCTTCCAAATGGACAATGACCCCAAGCATTCTTCCAAAGTTGTGGCAAAATGGCTTAAGGACAACAAAGTCAAGGTATTGGAGTGGCCATCACAAAGCCCTGACCTCAATCCTATAGAAAATTTGTGGGCAGAAGTGAGAAAGCGTGTGCGAGAAAGGAAGCCTACAAACCTGACTCAGTTACATCAGCTCTGTCAGAGGAATGGGCCAAACTTCACCCAACGTATTGTGGGAAGCTTGTGGAAGGCTACCCAAAACATTTGCCCCCAGTTAAACAATTTAAAGGTAATGCTAGCAAATACTAATTTTGTGTATGTAAACTTCTGACCCACTGGAAATGTGATGAAAGAAATCAAATCTGAAATAAATAATTTCTCTTTACTATTATTCTGATATTTCACATTCTTAAAATAAAGTGGTGATTCTAACAGACCTAAGCCAGGGAATTTCTTACAAAGATTAAATGTCAGGAATTGTGAAAACCTGAGTTTAAATGTTTTTGGCGAAGGTGTATGTAAACTTCCGACTTCAATTGTGTGTGTGTGTATGTATGTACAGTGGGGCAAACAAGTATTTAGTCAGCCACCAATTGTGCAAGTTCTCCCACTTAAAAAGATGAGAAGCCTGTAATTCAGAATTTTCAACTATGACAGACAAAATGAGGAAAAAAATCCAGAAAATCACATTGTAGGATTTTTAATGAATTTATTTGCAAATTATGGTAGAAAATAAGTATTTGGTCACCTACAAACAAGCAAGATTTCTGGCTCTCACAGATCACTAACTTCTTCTTTAAGAGGCTCCTCTGTCCTCCACTCATTACCTGTATTAATGGCACCTGTTTGAACTTGTTATGAGTATAAAAGACACCTGTCCACAACCTCAAACAGTCACACTCCAAACTCCACTATGGCCAAGACCATAGAGCTGTCAAAGGACACCAGAAACAAAATTGTAGACCTGCACCAGGCTGGGAAGACTAAATCTGCAATAGGTAAGCAGCTTGGTTTGAAGAAATCAACTGTGGGAGCAATTATTAGGAAATGGAAGACATACAAGACCACTGATAATCTCCCTCAATCTGGGGCTCCAAGCAAGATCTCACCCTATGGGGTCAAAATGATCACAAGAACGGTGAGCAAAAATCCCAGAACCACACGGGGGGACCTAGTGAATGACCTGCAGAGAGCTGGGACCAAAGTAACAAAGCCTACCATCAGTAACACACTACGCCGCCAGGGACTCAAATCCTGCAGTGCCAGACGTGTCCCCCTGCTTAAGCCAGTACAGGCCCGTCTGAAGTTTGCTAGAGAGCATTTGGATGATCCAAAAGAAGATTGGGAGAATGTCATATGGTCAGATGAAACCAAAATATAACTTTTTGGTAAAAACTCAACTCATCGTGTCTAGAGGACAAAGAATGCTGAGTTGCATCCAAAGAACACCATGTCTTTTATACAGGTAACGAGTTCAAACAGGTGCAGTTAATACAGTGGAGAACAGGAGGGGTTCTTAAAGAAAAAACTAACAGGTCTGTGAGAACCGGAATTCTTACTGGTTGGTAGGTGATCAAATACTCATGTCATGCAATAACATGCAAATTAATTACTCAAAATCATACAATGTGATTTTCTGGATTTTTGTTTTAGATTCCGTCTCTCACAGTTGAAGTGTACCTATGATTTCTTTCAAAAATAGACATGCTTTGTAAGTAGGAAAACCTGCAAAATTGGCTGTGTATCAAATACTTGTTCTCCCCACTGTATGTATGTATAATAATTTGTATAACATTTTTGTATGTATGTATGTATGTATGTATGTATGTATGTATGTATGTATGTATGCATGTATGCATGCATGCATGCATGCATGCATGCATGCATGGCTGCATGTGGGTACTATTCGAAGGGCGAAAATAATGCTACTACTCCTCACAATGTACAGTACCATAAACTCAAAATGTAAAACAAACTGACAACTTCAGATATGTAGGACTAAGTTATCAATAGTAATTCCATGCCAAATAAATCAACCCACTTTTTCTATCATGAATTTCAAATAAGTAATTTGTGTTCATTTCAGGATCATCTATGATCGTGTGTTGCATAAATACGGCATGTAACAACTGTATTTTAAAGTGCTAACTTTGTTTGGTAGCGTCCGAACCGTTTGTGCTAAAACTATGAAATAATGCCATCAAGGCAAAGGGTGGCTACTTTGAAGAATGTCAAATATCACATATATTTTGATTTGTTTAACACATTTTTGGTTACCTCATGATTCCATTTGTGTTATTTCACAGTGTTGATGTCTTGACTATTATTCTACAATGTAGAACATAGTAAAAGCAAAAACCCTGGAATGAGTAGGTGTCCAAACTTTTGACTGTAACAAAAGACACTTTTGTCCTTTTTGCCTCATCAAATAGCTAAATGATCCATAGTATGACCATCTTAAAACAATTCCATGTCAGCTCAGCACCCCCTCGACTAAAGAATACTTCATAGTGTCTTGGACCACTGTTCTCTCTGCTTGACATCACCATTAACATGCCATGACTATGTTTCATCATTTATGGCAAACCATAAACGTGGAATAAATCATTGGCTTCAGGCTAGCAAGCAGAACCGTTGCGCTTTAAATTAATAATTCAGCTTTGATTGTTTCTTAAGTTGCGTGGCATTGCGTTGGCTTTTTCTGGTGCAGCTCCAACCAGGGCAGTCTGTGCGTGTTATCATTGATAAAATCAGAGACATACTATATTTGGACGCTTGTGAACGAGCATTCCAACCCCGCTATGAAAACATCCTCCATTTACCTTTAATAGGAAAAAATGTCAAGCTCATTTGGAGATGTAACTGGTCGATGACAGTTTCAAAAAACAAGTCATCATTTGATCACATTTAAGTAGAGACGTGGGAAGAATGTTAGAGTTTTTATTTTTATTACATTATTCTTTTTAAACATCCCATCTACAGCGATTGCCAAACACTGACAATGCATTCTGCAAGTTGTCTATTCAAACAATTTCAGTAAATGCAACAGCACACATCTATGGAAAATATTAATTGACATTTAGTTTATCAATAGATGCAAGGTTTAGAGTTATTTTGTACACATACACCTTTAATAAATGAGGCCCCTGGGAGGTCACCTGGACAGACATTTATTGTTTTAGCACAGGCCTCTTTTAAAAAAACACACGGTGTGCATTGCAAACAACAGGCAGAATGTAGCCATGCATTACCACTGGATTAAAATAAAATAAAAATGCTATTTCCTCAGAGAATGATTTTATACTCCTGAGGAGGATGAGCTGGCCAATCAGCTGACTACTCGCATTAATATTTTTTGTGACCGGTATACACCCACAACATTCTGTTGTTAGGGTATGCCCCCACCATTCCAACACAGAAAACCTGCTTTTTTTTAATAGATTTTTTTACATTTTTGAAAGGAAAACCGGAGTGTTGCTTTAAAGCAAACTTCCTTGCAACCAAAAACCCACAATAATAAACTTCTCTTATAGTGTCAAGTAATTATGATACCAGACAATGAAATATCGACCTAGCAGGAGCATCGGAAAGCATCAGGCGGATCATTTTATGTGCACAAAACAGTCAAACACAACCAAAACAAACTGCAAATGCATCCAACAAGCTTGATGTTGTCATTGCATTCTAGGAATATGGGACTACTTTATTTACAAGAATCTTTAGAAGAGTCAATAATTTTGACCGCTACTTTTTTGGGGGAGAAAATATACTAGAACTAAATCTTTCTTTGAGCAATTGCATTAGTATAAAATATAATTTCCTCATTTCTTTTAGCATACAATATAGCTCACTGATTTAATTATTTGATAGTCATTCTTGCTCATCTTTGTCAAGGGTGTCAATCATTTGACCCACAGTATATAAAGAACATATTTGATAATCTTGTTATAAAATCACTCATTACAGTGACATAGCAATCGAAACATAATTGAAAGATGACCATTGATCTATGCTACAGACCAGTCATCACCTGACTAAACACTATCTGACCAGAGAGCATAAGATGTCCTCCTACTTTAACCATGATAATACATACCCCTGGGTGAAGTCTTACATTATTTGATCATGTAAATGGAAGCTGTAGGTCCTGACTGCACAATTTCCAGCCTCCCTGTCAGAGGCTTAAAGAGGTGTCGTCTTAGAAACCAGCTTCAGCACACTCGCACAACCACAACCACAACCACAGGACATGCCTTGGAAACAAGCTTTGCCTCCTATTTCTACAGTTCAACAATTTGGGAACTGTTTTATAAACAGTCTAATCAATTCCATGCATATGGAGGAAGAGGCAAAAGAGTGCCTCATCGGTATTCTGTGACTATACCATTGTAGAAAAGAGAGCACAGAAAAAGTCTCTGGAACTAAACTGAACACAGGAAATAGTAATTACGGTATAACGTGGAAATGGCAAAGTCAATGAATAGCCTTGACTGGGGATAGCCTCCATATCCCTGCTAAGCAGTGTCTTCCGTTCAGAAGGAAAGATATGCAGGAAGGAAGGAGGTCGAGCCAGGAGAAACGAGACTGGAGACAAAGAGCATAGTAACACAGAAGATGCCACAGCCACCACCTGGGGGAAGCTTCTAGCTGCTGGGCCTATTTTAGAAGGAGTGCTTCCTGACAGGAAGTCCCATTGGGATAGAGTGCGCTGGTTATCCACCTGACACAGTGTGAGAAAGGAGCCACACAGTTCAAACTACCGCCAACCAAAGCACACAAAGGCCACAGTCTTCTGCTTTGATTTCACCACCTTGTAGTAGTTTGTCGAAGGCCTGAAGAAAATCTTTTTGTTGATATTTCATCAGGTTCTAGTTTTCATAAGCGCAACTCAGCAGGACCACTGCAGAGGCCTGGAGCGAAGCGTGCTGTACTTTGGCAGGCAGGGGGATGCAGCTCTCTGATAAGAACATACTGCTGTGTGTTTTTGTTATGCCAAAACTACTCGCACAGCTAGGCTTATCTAGGGGGTGAGATGTATAAAGTTGGAGGTATGCTGTTTACTGTTGGGGGATTAGTGGGCTGATTACTTCGACACAGCTGATCATCAAGCCCAACTGAAGTCCAGTCTTAGGGCTAGGTGTGGTGTAGGAACTAAAGATGGTTGTGAGGAGTGTGGGGGAGTGGGGATGGGTGGAGGAAGTGGAGTAGGGGTGGGTGGAGGGTCATGAGGGAAGATGTCAGCGAGCGAGCCATCATGCTGGGCTGGTGATGGATACATATGCTAGCTAGTCAGTTCGTTATTTATGCTGAAGCCTGTTAGCATCAGAAATAGCCACGGTTGCTGGAGCGAGAGAGAGGGCACTGCCAGATGTGCTCTGATGGGATGACGATGCTGCAGTTGAAGTGACTGCTGCTGTGTTCCGCACACGAGACGCCTGAGAGGAGTAATTCCATTTGGGACGAGTAATGCTAGCTGGCGCAGACAGTTAGTAAAACATTCCTCTCACCAAGATGAAACGGTCCTGATGATGCTGAAAGGGAAGTGTTTATTTGAACACTTTAGAGGGGACCAGAATCCTTTACATTCGTTCCTTTGGGACAAAAATGCATTGATCAGATAATGATGTACTAAGAAACCTGCAAAATATTCATAGTTCACTCATCAACCCATTGTGAAGGATTCTCAAACCCTGTCAGTGTTATTATGGCTTTAGTTTCTGCTTTCTCGGTCATTGGATGGTGGCATGTTCATAATCACAATAAGCAGCAGAATAACAGTCCAGTTTCAACAACTGAGGCTGTGCCAAAACACCCACACACTACAACGACAGGATTATTGTTACTGTCTCACACGCTCTGGTCATTGGTTGACGCTAATCTGCTGAGGCCAACTGACAGTATACCCAAGTGCCAAATAATCTGCATTTTCACCACGGTTTTGTTCTGAAAGGGAAGGAATTCTAGGATTTATTATACAGGCATCCATTTCCACAGTGAGGATTTCTTTCTCTGTAGGGTCCAGAGGTTGCGGAAGCTTGTGGTGTGCAGGAGCAAAAGATTTGCTGTGGCTATGAATCTCTTCACGAGAGACTCACTGAAGACGATACGTTTCGATTATGTATTTGTCTCCTCGCTGTATTTGATCAGGTTTCAGCAAACATACTGAGCTGTAGAAGTCATAAAAACAGCATACAATCTGGACGTGTTTGTTTTGTATGTACAGACACACTTAATGCCCACCGGTCTGTAAAAGACAAGTGAGTAAATTAGACTCAAGGTCAGAATGGAAAGGGGGGAGAGTAGCAGGAATATATATACATTGAATTCCAAATTGGAATCAGGTCAGCACTTTGGTTTGGAAGGCACTACCTCTACAACACATGGCCTAACCCAACAGCACATCATTCAAAGTGGCATTACGGAATAAGAACTCACACACACACACACACACGAGGCCCAGACTTCCAAGTCTCGTATTCAGACCTATATTCAACCAGCTGAAAATGTGACCATGTCCCTAACAATATGGCTCTTTCTCCCCGCACACAGGGTGACAGACACACTGTCAGCAACGACCACTGTGAAAACACTTCATAGAATTAAATTTTTCCCAGAATACATCACTGTCGCTATACTGCACTGTACCTACCCTGTGATAGCACGGCAGATATCTTCTTCATTCCGCTCAAGCTGTTTGTCTAAAGTAATGTCATGCCTCTGGGTTTATGAGCAAATATTCAAAGGCCAAGAGAATTGACATTTACAACCATGTTCTCACCAGTTGTACTACAGTAAATCTGTGATAGGAGGAAAAAAAGGGTTGGCAAAATTCACGTCACAGTCCGTTTGGCGCGATCAAGAGATGAGTGAAGAAGGTCTGAATGAATAAGACTAGTAATTCAGTGAGTTTAATTGGATTCAAAACAGGGTGATTTTTCAAGTGATTTTACAAGCCCATTGTCACGGCTTTACAGATTCCCACTGCCCTCGCTGGTTTCAAGGCCGTTTCTTGGCAGCAGAGAGCAAACAGTAGAGTTTCCAGTGTCAGGTGGTTTCAATGCCATGTCTGATGTTTCTATACCTTCCTTGATGAGCCGAGTGACTGACTGGCTGACTGAAGGAGCTGAGCAAACCAAAAGCATCTGTTCATGTCTGCTTTCTAGCTTTTGGCTCCCCTGAAGAAAGGATCATTTCTTTTTCAGAGGGGAGGATCAGCTCTTCCAAAAGCCAATGCAACCTTCTATCTCTGTCCTCCATTTGCAGAGGATGATAGTTGGACATTTCTACAGTTTGTCTTTGAGATCTTGGAGCAGTCAAAGCCCTACACCATGAAAGAGTCAGTGAAAGGGTCCAAAACATCGTATTATTCCTGTCGGTGACCTTGAAAGAAGTGATCGAGAATGGAAAATGGAAAAGTAGACAGCCTTTGGTTTGAATTGTGCGTGTTAGCAGATTGACTACATAGCTTCTCTTTTCTACCCAAATTCATCTCCAACCCCTTGGTGTAAAAAGTGCAAGTGGAGTGCAAATGCTTTCCCAAACCAAATTTAGACATTGTAAATGCTAATGTCCCTTCACTGGAGGTTTATATAGTATTTATTGTAGTAGTGCTTTCATAGTGAACTCGAAACACCAAAACACTTGGACAGGAACAGAAATCTTGCGAAATAACATTGAATTTCAAATTAGCATTTCAGGGATTTTCCTTGCTAATTATATGAATGTAGCGTAAAATACATTTAAAAAATCTCGGCAGAGTTGCAAAGAAAAAGCCATATCTCTGTCCAGTGACTGTTCTTTTGCCGATCTTAATCTTTTCTTTTTATTAGCATTTGCAAGAAGCAGGCCAGGCAGGTACTGCTTTCTATGCGTGCTCAGGCGTGCCGCGCGCACTCTGTCAACATTAAAAGGACAGAGAAACCAGACACATGCTCATTGTTCACATGGAGCACGTAAATGGCATGAAATAAACCTCAACTTGTTTCTCACAAGTGTAGCATGTTTTGAACTCTGCAATGTTTCCATTTCGAGAATGAGAGGTAAAGGTAAATTAATACATGCATTAACAGAAATCGATGTAACCAAATGAGAGATTAACGGTGAATTGCCCGTTTAACAAATGGTAGGTTACCACATTGGTATACAAAACCAAAGCATGGGTTCCTTTTATGTCTGGTCAATATACTTACAGGGTAAGACAACCAATATATAATTGTGTATTTGGGTGACCTATCCCTTTAACAAATAATCCCTTAATAGCAGGAATAGCACCATCTAGTGGGACATACTGTAAACTCAACTTCAAATGACATTTCTCTGAATGGGGGAGGGGGGGTTCTGATACTATATACTCTTTGTTGAAATGTATGTTAAGTCCTATAATGATTTAATATATATGAATTCTATCATTTAAAATGGTCCGTTTGGTTAGGTGCAATCAATTAGGCTAATTTCAGACAAAATAATGTTTCCAGAATGCTTATCTTATCCGTTTAACTACAGAATTAATTTCAGAACGATCAGATGGTGGGAGTCATGGCTTTCTGAAATGACATGGAACGACCCAATAGGAACCATGTCAGGTAATGGCTTTCTGAGAGGGCTATGGATCAAACCAATAGAGCCCAGCGAATCAGCAACAGCCAGCACTCTATATGGAACATTCCAGATGTCTATGTGTGTTTGATATTGGATAAGCCTTGTGATATTCTAGCCGGCTGTGCTTCACCTCTTCGTGGTGGAGTTCAAAAATACTAAATTCTCTCTTGCGGGCACTCTGAAGGAGAGCCTGTCAAATGTCCTCTAGGCTCTAGCCATTACTGTCACTGAGGCTATGGCTGGCCCTCATTGAACCCAAAGACAATATCATCCATCATCCGTCTGGGTTCCTTCTGCTTGCTATCACTTTGGCTTTGTCTGCCTTCTTTAAAATGCTTTGAAAAATGTCTTGTCATGCCACAATCAGACAGATAGCAGCTTCTGACCCAGTATTAGGTAGTTACCACCCGTGTTAAGATTGTTGTACCTCCCACACCACATAACTATCTTTGTATTAAGGTTTCAGAGAATTGGTTAAAATGATTAAAGGCATGATGGGAGGGGTGTGTGTGTGTGTGTAGGGCAGAATGTCTCCACTCTCCTCCCAACTGGAGAAAAGAGGGACCTCAGGAAGGTCAATTATATGAACAGAAAGCCCACAGTGAATCCACCACTTACTGCTGTTATGTGAAAGACACCCAGGTGTCTCTAGGGTGTTGTGAGCCCATGTAGAGGGCTCATATTGCTGACGGCATAGGATATTGGGTATGATAAATGGACTGGTATTTACAGTGAGTGCATTTAAGTGTGTGCGTGCATGTGTTTGAGATTGTGTGAATAAAAACACTTGTGCCAGGAGGCCCTGGCAGCCATGTTATAAATGATGATGGGGTACGATATGGACAGGGAGGGAGGGGAAAGGATTGAGGTTGTTTCGGGTCATAGATGGTGGTCTTTGTTTTGCTCAGATCAAATGTGAGTAATGGGGTCAAGTCCTCAGCCCTTTGCATTATCAGGCAATTTTTGGGGAATCTGATAAATAACCAAATAAAATAAAATGGGTCCTGGCGACATTTAAAAACACAGCCAAAGGAAATATTAACCTTTGGCAATGATGTTGGTGAAACCCACTTGAACAATAAGCGTGGGTAATATTCAACTATATGTGTGCATTTCCTTGGCAGTGTGGCTACTGGGTTGGCTATAACACAGACCGAATGAGGGGGGATGCATTCCCTCAATAAGTCTTTATCACACATACAAGCTGTATACAGTGCCTTCAGAAAGTATTCACACCCTTGACTTTCCCCACATTTTGTTGTGTTACAGCCTGAAATCTATGTTATTCAATCATTGCACCCACACTGCTCGCACGCGCCAACGAGCGTCTGCGTTGCTAAAATAGAAATCAGTTCTATTTCTGATGCAGATCACGCTACAAATCCTGCCTCTCCCATCTCCTCCTTGGTTTATAGAAGCAGGTACCCACGTGCCATCTCATTGGTTATACCCACGTGGGTGACTGAAAGACGAACGAGGTCAGTGGCCAATCGCAACATAATGTCAAGAGAAGAAAAAGCCTGGAAGGAAGAGAGATGACTAGAAACGATTTGGTTGACCGTTTTATGTGTGGATTAATTGGTGGAGTAGAGGACCTTGTGCATTTCAGGTAAAATAACAACTCAATGTTTATATCCCAGGACAAATTAGCAAGTAACAGCAAGCTAGCTAACTAGAACAAATTACCTAGCAAGTGCAAGCTAACTAGCTAAATTGCCGTACATGTTTAATGCTTTGACTTGTCCCCAAATTAATACAATTGGTTCAGTTTTTGATATTTTAACCGTGATCACGTTTGGTGTGGGGGGACAAAATACATTTATGCACAATGGCGCACACGCGCAGCCGGTTTGGGTTCCGTGTTTGAGTTTAATGGCTGTGACAGCAGAAAACTGAAGATGGATCAACAACATAGTTACTCCACAATACTAATCTAAATGAAAAAGTGAAAAGGAGTACTAAAAAAAATATTCCAAAACATGCATCCTGTTTGGAATAAGGAACGAAAGTAAAACGGCATAAAATGTGGCAAAGAAATTTTCATTTTTCCTGAATACAAAGTGTTATGTTTGGGGCAAATCCAGTCAACACATTACTGAGTACCACTCTCCATATTTTCAAGCATGGTGTTGGATACATCATGTTATGAGTACTTCTCAGGAAAAATGTATGGAACGGAGCTAAGCGCAGGCAAAATCCTATAGGAATACCTGGTTCAGTCTGCTTTCCACCAGACACTAGGAGATTACTTCACACAACTGACATTTCCACCTTGTGTGTGTATGTACAGTGGGGCAAAAAAGTATTTAGACAGCCACCAAATGTGCAAGTTCTCCCACTTAAAAATATGAGAGGCCTGTAATTTATCATCATAGGTACACGTCAACTATGACAGACAAAATGAGGGGGGAAAAAATCCAGAAAATCACATTGTAGGATTTTGAATGAATTTATTTGCAAATTATGGTGGAAAATAAGTATTTGGCCACCTACAAACAAGCAAGACTTCGGGCTCTCACAGACCTGTAACTTCTTCTTTAAGAGGCTCCTCTGTCCTCCACTCGTTAACTGTATTAATGGCATCTGTTTGAACTTGTTATCGGTATAAAAGACACCTGTCCACAACCTCAAACAGTCACACTCCAAACTCCACTAAGGCCAAGACCAAAGAGCTGTCAAAAGACACCAGAAACAAAATTGTAGACCTGCACCAGGCTGGGAAGACTAAATCTGCAATAGGTAAGCAGCTTGGTTTGAAGAAATCAACTGTGGGAGCAATTATTAGGAAATGGAAGACATACAAGACCACTGATAATCTCCCTCGATCTGGGGCTCCAAGCAAGATCTCACCCCGTGGGGTCAAAATGATCACAAGAACAGTGAGCAAAAGTCTCAGAACCACACGGGGGGGACCTAGTGAATGACGTGCAGAGAGCTGGGACCAAAGTAACAAAACCTACCATCAGCAAGGGCCTTGAAGATAAAACTTGGCTGGGTCTTTCAGCATGGCAATGATCCCAAACACACCGCCCGGGCAACGAAGGAGTGGCTTCGTAAGAAGCATTTCAAGGTTCTGGAGTGGCCTAGCCAGTCTCCAGATCTCAACCCCATAGAACATCTTTGGAGGGAGTTGAAAGTCTGTGTTGCCCAGCAACATCGCCAAAACATCACTGCTCTAGAGGAGATCTGCATGGAGGAATGGGCCAAAATACCAGCAGTGTGTGAAACCCTTGTGAAGACGAGTCATTGCCAACAAAGGGTATATAACAAAGTATTGAGAAACTTTTGTTATTGACTAAATACTTATTTTCCACCATAATTTGCAAATAAATTCATTAAAAATCCTACAATGTGATTTTCTGGATTTTTCTTCTAATTTTGTCTGTCATAGTTTAAGTGTACCTATGAAAATCACAGGCCTCATTTTTTTAAGTGGGAGAACTTGCACAATTGTTGGCTGACTAAATACTTTTTTGCCCTACTGTAAATATAAGAAAATTGCACTATGCAGAAATTGCTCCACCAATTCCTGGTTACAAAAAGTCTAATAGTTTGCCTAATTTTTGTTTGTGAAAAAACAAGCAAGTATAGTGTAGAGAATAATTGTACCACCTAAATCGCTGTGGCTCAGTTGGTAGACCATGGCACTTGCAACCACAGCGTTGTGGATTCGATTCCCACGGGGACCAGTACGGGAAAAGTACAAAAATGTATCCACTCACTACTGTAAGTCGCTCTGGATAAGAGAGTCTGCTAAAATGACTCAAATGTAAATATATTTTCCTTAACCCCAAGTACTGTATTTTCAGCTGTTGGAAGCTGGTGTACAAAACCAAAAGACGTTTAAACAAAACTTAAGAATGGGAAGCAAAGAAGTAGAATATATCTACGGCTTTTTAGACTTGCCTTCAATAAAAAATTACAGATCTACAGTGGGGAGAACAAGTATTTGATAACCTGCAAAATCGGCAGTGTTTCCTACTTACAAAGCATGTAGAGGTCTGTAATTTTTATCATTGGTACCCTTCAAATGTGAGAGACGGAATCTAAAATCCAGAAAATCACATTGTATGATTTTTAAGGAATTAATTTGCAGTTTATTGCATGACATAAGTATTTGATCATCTACCAACCAGAAAGTATTCTGGCTCTCACAGACCTGTTAGTTTTTCTTTAAGAAGCCCCCCTGTTCTTCACTCATTACCTGTATTAACTGCACCTGTTTGAACTTGTTACCTGTATAAAAGACACCTGTCCACACACTCAAACAGACTCCAACCTTTCCACAATGGCCAAGACCGGAGAGCTGTGTAAGGACATCAGGGATACAATTGTAGACCTGCACAAGGCTGGGATGGGCTACGGGACAATAGGAAAGCAGCTTGGTGAGAAGGCAACAACTGTTGGCGCAATTATTAGAATTTAAATCCTGCAGCGCACGCAAGGTCCCCCTGCTCAAGCTAGCGCATGTCCAGGCCCATCTGAAGTTTGCCAATGACCATCTGGATGATCCAGAGGAGGAATGGGAGAAGGTCATGTGGTCTGATGAGACAAAAATAGAGCTTTTTAGTCTAAACGTCACTCGCCGTGTTTGGAGGAAGAAGGATGAGTACAACTCCAAGAACATCATCCCAACCGTGAAGCATGGAGGTGGAAACATTATTTAGGGATGCTATTCTGCAAAGGGGACAGGACGACTGTACCGTATTGAGGGGAGGATGGAAGGGGCCATGTATCGCAAGATCTTGGCCAACAACCTCCTTCCCTCAGTAAGAGCATTGAAGATGGGTCGTGGCTGGGTCTTCCAGCATGACAACGACCCGAAACACACAGCCAGAGCAACTAAGGAGTGGCTCCGTAAGAAGCATCTCAAGGTCCTGGAGTGGCCTAGCCAGTCTCCAGACCTGAACCCAATAGAAAATCTTTGGAGGAAGCTGAAAGTCCGTATTGCCCAGCGACAGCCCCGAAACCTGAAGGATCTGGAGAAGGTCTGTATGGAGGAGTGGGCCAAAATCCCTGCTGCAGTGTGTGGAAACCTGGTCAAGGAAACATATGAATTCTGTAATTGCAAACAAAGGTTTCTGAAAAGGTTTCTGTACCAAATATTAAGTTCTGCTTTTCTGATGTATCAAATACTTATGTCATGCAATAAAATGCAAATGAATTACTTAAAAATCATACAATGTGATTTTCTGGATTTTAGATTCCGTCTCTCACAGTTGAAGTGTACCTATGATAAAAATTACAGACCTCTACATGCTTTGTAAGTAGGAAAACCTGCAAAATCGGCAGTGTATCAAATACTTGTTCTCCCCACTGTATAACTCACATTTTTATGTGAATTTGGTCAGGTCGCCCAAAAAGTGACATATTGCAGCTTTAACTGAAATGTTTTCTCTTACCAGATGTAAAAAATCCTAAATTAATCAGGAATGAGCAGAGTCAGCTAAACCATAAGGACCCCTTATTCATGTCCTCATTACATGTAGTGCAACAACAGAACTCATGGTCTGTAAAGTTCTATTCTTTTGATAGATTTAAACAATATTGGAGTCACCATGGTCACAATCATAAAGTGTCAACTCCATTTGCATGATAAGAATTTTGGTTAAAATGTTACATTTAATTAGGTTATAGTGTCAAAGCAACTGATGAAAAACTCAAATGGTTAGTGTGTATACCACTTGAAATGTTTTATTTTGCCAACTTCGTAAAAAACATCAACTCCGTCAGAGTGCTGAAAGATCTGATAGAATGGTTGTTTTTATTGAGGATTGCCAAAATAGTCTTTATTTTACAAATATTTGTATTAAACTTTTGTGTCCGTTTTGAGTATCTTAATTGTCAACTCAGTCAGTGATGGTAGCCCCCCTTTAAGATCTGAAAAAAAAGAGTGTAATCACTGTTCTGCAATATATGCTTAAACAATTGAAGGGATAATGTTTGGGTTAAATGTTTTTGGTTTTAAATCTAGAAAAACATGCCAAAATGCTAACAAAATTAGCCCTGGGGCATTATATAATGCTACAAAACAAAAATAAATGGAGATTTGTATTACATATTTGAATAATCTAATGTTAGAATTAAACAATCACGACCTTTAAACACTTGTTGGACAATAATTGTCAAAATAGAATACCTGTTATGGTGTCTCACAGAGTTGATATAAATCCAGTCAATGGCATTTTATGAAAAATAACTACAAATTAGGATGATCCTTTACATGGCGTGATAGACCAAAGCATCATCAAAATATACAGTATATTTCAAATATCGTTAATATTAAGACAAATATTTGAGATAGTCCCTTCTTTTAACAATCCCTGAGCACTAAACTCAACAAAAATATCCCTGCCCCATGTCAAAAGGGGGGCATGCGTGAAGACTGTGCTACGCCACTGGCTACAGACTGATTAAGTATTGATTTGTTTCTTTCAGCCAGATACACATTAGGTCTGGCATCTTTTATACATGAAGAGATACAAAGCAGATATGTTGTCGATGATTCAATCAGATCACTCTGTATAAGTAAATAGAAAGAGAGACAGCCGTTATCTTTCTAGTTGGAAAAGATGATAACGTAAGCAGTTTAGCTTAGAGTTGAGCCCAGTGCCTACTCATATTATAGCCTACCCTCTTCAAAAGAGAGAGATGATATAATCATCACTGGACGTCAATGGGTGCAGCCTTTCAGAATGTCTCAGTCTTGCTTCCATAGCCAAGTAAGTCCAGCTGGTTTTGTAAGTGAAAAGATATTCATTCCACTTACCACTGTGTATCCATTTCCACACAAAGGGAAGACAAACGCCTCCGCATTGACACAAGGCCGGATGGAATGTGTGGATAAAACACACGGGACCTTCGCTCACTCAGTAGGCTGAGTTCATATTCCATCCCATTTACAAACATTTCCCTTCTAACAGGGACAAACGAGCAGTTACATCGCGTATAATGAGAGGAAGCAGGGCCGGTCACATCGAGTGTTGATAGATTGACACTTATCGCCTTGCTCCTCTCGTCTCTACACACGCTCGTTGGGATGCAAGAACGCTACATATGCCATGTGCAAATGGAGATGTACAAATTGCGAGAACGGTATGCTTTCGCAAAAGGGGAAAGAACTGAGATGTTCTCAACGTGTAACCTTTTCAGGGGCTCCCCACAACGCAGTGTCTGGGACAGTCAGAAAGACAGTGGTCTTGCTCAATATTTGATCATTGAGCACAGTGCCTGCTGATTTTCTTAACTAGGAGCAGGGACCGGTGTCAATTGGTATGCTCTGAACAGTTGCACATTTCAGCACTTTGGGGGATTTAATTATATAAAATACATTTTCCCATAGCCTGAACCGATTAATCTGACAGTTTTGGAAAGGACCCGTTATATTGCAACCGATCCACTAGAAAATGTATCAACATGCACCATGAATCCTGACATAGTAACCTTTAACCCGCCGCTCAACTATTAAACCCCGCAATAAAACACTTAAAGCCAATGAGCCGTGATAGAGAAGGGATGTTCAATTAACTTACCAGTCGGTGGACGAGGTCTCGTTGATAACATCCTGGTAGGCTGTTAGAAGGGCCAGTCTGTTCTTGCTGAGATTCACAGCCATGTTGCTGTCTCTGCAATCATCCAGACCCGTGTAATACTGTAATGGAAGTAGAGGAAAGGATAGAGAGAGACGGGGAGAGATTCTGAGTGGAGGAACAAAGACAATGCAGCGCTATTGCCTCGCTAGCTGCGTGGTCCTAGTGCGAATTTTTCACGGGTCTCTAAAAAACACTGCTGGGTCCTAGCGCCTCAGAGTGTTCACTGGACTACACCGTCAAAAGTCAGCACTATACCGTGATCTGACCTGGCCTGACCTGACAAAGACCAGGGAAATTACAAGTCAAATAATTTATTTCTGAACAATATAGCCTATAGGAATGGGGGTCTAACTAACAGTAGAGGGGGGGTTTTGATTATTAGACACACAATAATCTGGATTTGGAACGTAATGCTGGACCAAAGTCATATTTTTTACACTTTGACAAACTACATTCTCATTACTCCTCTTCATAACTTGCTCTCTGATAAAAAAAAAATAGCCCAATATTTAATCACTGTTATTGTTCTATGCTTTGTCTGGTACTGACTGGTTCCCCAGAGATGGGTTTGCTGTCTGGGCTTAACTGTGGAAAAGAGACATAGCCTAAAGCCCCCCAAGCCTCCAGGCTGTAGCTAGCTGAAACTTTCCTCTGAGTGAGAACGTTTTACTTGCAAATAACCGGCGCAATCATGCTCTGATAGTACCACATCCGACCCCGTCTGGAGTATGTGCCTGGGATGAGAAATGTGTCAGTGTGTTATTGCGTCATCGTGCCCCTGGAGCTCTCTGAGTGAGCAACCCAAACCCTGAGGACTAGGAGAGTCTGTACTGTATGCAGATTTGGCAGAGAGAGAACAGTTTTGTCTACTGGTAATTGGGATACAGACCCTAGAACACAGTCTGTCTCTACAGTGTATTATTGAGTGCAGTCCAAAGCAGGCCAGTGTGTCAGATAGAGTAGGATGGTGTTACCCTTACACACTGATCTTTTGTGTTTTTGCTCCTAATGGTTAAGGTTACAGTTTGGGGAGGGTAAGCTGATCCTAGATCTGTGCCTACGGGCAACTCCTACCCAGTCAGTGTTGGACGGACCCTCAGGGGCAGTCTCAGTGCTTTGCTTCCAGCAGTTTTATAGGTAATCCTTTGCTATTCTACAGATGTTGCAATAAGGCTGAAATTATTTTGAAAGCTAATTTCCTACACGTTTTGCCATGAGGCTGAGGGAAAATGTTGTAGTTTTACAGCTATACTATCTGGTAATTCATGTTTTGTTTGCCATGGCTTATGATTTGCCTATATGCTATCTGGCGTGGGGGGCAGCAGCACCTCTTCCTGGGGTCCAAAAACATTCTCAAATTCTTCCAAGATCATTAAGTAGAGCGATTCCCCATAAGGTAGTTTTTCCGGTTATTGAACAACTAATTGACCAACGTTGGTTCAAATCAAATCAAATCAAACGGTATTTGTCACATGCGCCAAATACAACAGGTGTAGTAGACCTTACTGTGAAATTCTTACTTACAAGCCCTTAATCAACAATGTAGTTCAATAAATAGAGTTAATAAAATGTTTACTAAATAAACTGAAGTGAATTTTTTTTCTTCTCATAAATCAAAAAGTAACACAAGACATGTACATAACAATAACAAGGCTATATACAGGGGGTACCGGTACAGATTCAATTACTTGAATTCCATTCAAAATATTATTTCCGGCTCAGACAGAGATGGGCCGTGGGGCGGCAGGGTAGTGTAGTGGGTAGAGTGTTGGACTAGTAACCGGAAGGTTGCAAGTTCAAACCCTTGAGCTGACAAGGTACAAATCTGTCGTTCTGCCCCTGAACAGGCAGTTAATGAACATGTAAAATGATTGAGTCAGACAGCTCCGCAGCATACTTAGGCAGGCTAGCTAAATAGGAAGACTAAAGACAACAAAGTATGGGGAACAGATATAGATCATGTTAGATGGCCTGGCTGGCTGACTGCTACTGCCTGAGCAGAGAAGAGATGATGACTTTAAGGAATGAAAAATAATAAAGTCCTCAAATGAAATATATTTTTCTAATGATGTCTACCCAATGTGGAACTGACAGAGACAAGGGAATATTTTCAATGTTTTGGCAATTCAATGTTCACTATTTTTGTCTTTGGAATTTCCATTAAAAAAGCTCTAAAATCAATTTAATGTAATTATTTCCGAATCCATTTAATGTTTAAAAAAATAATACAAACCGAAAACTGTGATTCTTTTTTTAATCGAACCAAAACCGAACCGACCTCAGAAAGCACGAATCGCTCAATTCAAAATGATCTATCTTGTTAAGTGTGTTCAGGTGTGTTGGCGTGCACGCTAATTGACTACGCCTGATCTTAATGAGTGCTTGTAATTTTCGCCTAAAATGACACACCCAAATCTAGCTGCCTGTAGCTCAGGACCTGAAGAAAGGATATGCATATTATTGATACAATTTTGTGTTTGTGGAAATGTGAAATGAATGTAGGAGAATATAACACAATAGATCTGGTGAAAGATAATACAAAGAAAAAAACATGTTTTATTTTTTATTTTTTTGTATCATCATCTTTGAAATGCAAGAGAAAGGCCATAATTCCAGCCCAGCCGTAATATAGCTTTTGGCCAATAGATGGCAGCAGTGTATGTGCAAAGTTTTAGACTGATCCAATGAACCATTGTATTTCTGTTCAAAATGTTGTATCGAGACTGCCCAAATGTGCCTAATTGGTTTATTAATACATTTAAGTTCATAACTGTGCACTCTCCTCAAACAATAGCATGGTATTCTTTCACTGTAATAGCTACTGTAAATTGGACAGTGCAGAATTTAAGCTTTCTGACAATATCAGATATGTCTATGTCCTGGGAAATTGTCTTGTTACTTACAACCTCATGCTAATCGCATTAGCCTACTTTAGCTCAACTGTCCTGCGGGAGACACACCAAATTTGGAATGGGGTCTGTTTGAATAGACTAAAATGAACAGCTGTGTATGCATAAAAAACATGGCATGCTAGCTCCATCCTGGTGGCGCAGAGGACTAATTCCATGGATAGAGAACAGAAGATTGTAGGTTTCCATCTCACTGATGCTGTGTCACAATAAAAATACATGTGTTTGCATAATTACTGCCTAAGGAAATTAATTTCCATGTGTAATTTCTGTGTTTGGAGTTCAAAAACATTAACCCAAAATAAGATACCAGTGTTATTAAAAGTCTTATTGAAATATTCAGTGACTGTTTTAAGGAAGTTATTAAAAAAACATTCAGATATTTTATTCCTACAACCAATGTGAAACCAAAAACATACGTTCCCACAACTTCCGAGGAACCAAATGTGCTAACTGGGCCCATATATTTTGTTGAATTGTAGGAAATGAGCTATAAAACTGCAACATTTTCTCTCCGCCCCATGGTCAAATGAGTAGAATCGCATTAAATTTGTTTTAAAACAGCAAATTGTTCTCTCTGTTCATTGGAAAAATTAGTAGAATTGCAAAAAAATTGCTTTTAATCTGAAACATTCTATCTACACCCTATGGCAAAATATGTAGATTTGCATAATTTTTTTCTCTCCGGTGCTAAGAGGGAGGCTACAACAATGTTTTGCCATAGGAGGGCTTAGGGCCCCCAAAAAGCTAGAAATGACTCTGGCTCCCAGGTCTCATTTGGCTCAACGTCCACATACTTCAGCCAGCTCTATCACCAAAGGGCCAGGGAACTGTCACTCAGAACACAACACGGGACAGGACGTGTCTAGCATCCATGAGAGGAACGAACAGGTATTGTCAATGGACATAGCGGTAGCACTTTACATCACAGTACGGAATAAACTGTTTATAATATGGTAATAATATCGCTCATTTATACATATGTTTAAGGTTTCATATTATTAATCCTTCACCAGCCTGACACACATCACAGCATGCCACTCAGAAATAGAGATGATGACTGTCAATCATTTACCCTCCCCCTTGCATCTGCAACTGCCTTGCACTATATTGCTCATCCTGTGTCTCCTTGACCTGCCACCACCTCTCTCTCTCTCTCTCTCTCTCTGTGATTGTGTGGGCGGATCCCCACCAGCTGCAACCTGTTCCATAATCAAGAGCTCTACAATACTCAGCCCTGCCACTTCCACGCTGCCAGATTGTAGTCTCTGCTCAGTCAGTCTACGTTTCTAGCCGTTTGTTCCTGTTTATATCCTGTTTTCCTTGCCTGACACTGTTTTCCTCTCCGCTACAGTTCTGCCCGCTCTGACTCTGGTCCCTGTCTCCAGTCCCACGTCTTGTCAGTCCTGTTACTCTGTCCTGGATCCCCCACTCTACTGCTCCCTTGGATTCCCCGCCGGACCTGCTTACAGTGTCCCAACACCTCTCCCACCAGCCTCAGCCTCCGCACCTGGTTTCCTGCAACCCACCCGAGCTTCCCCTGGCCTGCACTCCATCTTCCCCCTGTGTTTCAATAAATACCTTGGTTACCTCATCCCAGTCTCCTTGTCTGAGTCTGCACTTGGGTTCACCTGTTCCTTTCTGCGTAACACCCCCCTCCATCATGACAATGCCACCAGCCATACTGCTCGTTCGGTGCGTGATTACCTGCAAGACAGGAATGTCAGTGTTCTGCCATAGCCAGCAAAGAGGCCGGATCTCAATCCCATTGAGCACGTCTGGGACCTATTGGATCGGAGGGTGAGGGCTAGGGCCATTCCCACCAGAAATGTCTGGGAACTTGCAGGTGCCTTGGTGGAAGAGTGGGGTAACATCTCACAGCAAGAACTATCAAATCTGGTGCAGTCCATGAGGAGGAGATGCACTGCAGTACTTAATGCAGCTGGTGGCCACAACAGATACTGACTGTTGCTTTGGATTTTGACCCCCCCCCCCTTTATTCAGGGACACATTATTCAATTTCTGTTAGTCACATGTCTGTGGAACTTGTTCAGGTTATGTCTCAGTTGTTGAATCTTATGTTGATACAAATATTTACACATGTTAATTTTGCTGAAAATAAACATAGTTGACAGTGAGGACATTTCTTTTTTTGCTGAGTTTATATTCTCTTATCCTCTTTATCCAATGATAGCCCCATCTCCACATCAATGACCCTCATACGACACATGCTCACACCCCTCTTTCCTTGCTGTCTCATCATATGAGGATCTGTGTTTGGCCCCGAGCGTCCACCCTCCCCTGCCTGTTAAGTGGGTTAACATTAATTAATTCTCATCCATTCGGTCCTCAGTGTCTCCTCCAGACGGCTATGGTACCAATTATTTTCACCGGTTATTGTCCTCAGGGAAGACATCTGTCCGGCAGAGACTGGGCTGGGATCCAACGTCCAGGATTCTCCAGCAGCAATATGCATACATGGGGTGTGTGTTTGGGTGGGATCGTGGTGTGTGTGCGTTGGCCTCAGTGCCCAAAGCTCACACCCTGTCTTAAACGGAGCAGCAGGGGATTGAGCCAGCAGCTCCATACAGGGCTCTGACACCAAGCTCTCATTTCTAATGGAGTCGTTGAATGGCCAAATTACTCTGTCAGGGCTGAAGGGAGGAGAAAACAGCAGCTTTTGCATCAAGCTCAAACTGGATTACACATCACAAACTAGTTGATTTAATCTGTCCGAAACATAAATAACACAGCATTTGAATTCATTTCTCGTATTTGATCAAAGTAACATGATTTCATATTCATGCAGAGTACTTTCAAACTGGGCTGGAGAAACAGAGTTAGATTGAGGACAATAAGCAGCTTGTTCTGACTTTATAACAGAGTGGTATTGATTAATTGATCTGGTTCTATTTGAGGAAGTCTGGAGGGTGAAGGGGAGTGATGGCAGGTGGACAAAGACAAAAGGCTTTAGTTTCAACTCACATCTCCACTCTACACACACTCTGATTACCCTGGTCCCAGAACTTTGTGCTTTAGCCAAGTCCTCCGACTATAAGGGATGAGGACCATATCCTTGGAACATTCTGCCACAGCTGACACATACTGTAGGCAGGCATGCACAAACAACAATTTTCTATCACTGACTCACCCTCACGTCTAAGAGGAAAACAATCACGGGGTGTCCTTATAAGTCTTGCTCAGACACAGGCCCCCCTGAACGCTCTCCCTCTCTCTCACTCTGCCGCCATGGAGGACAGACAGATGGTTGATGTGCCGAAAAAACACACTAAATAACCACAGGGAGAAAAAAACAAGACACTTCATTTGGTCAGACATCCCTTCTTCTGTGCTTTATTTTCCACATAATGTCTAAGACTATTTTCCCTTGTGGACATCCTATCCTATAACGAACACAAACTAACATCAAAGCAGTGGCCCAATATAGGGAAAAATAGAAGTTCAGTTGTAAGTTTATTTGAATTACTATTTTTAGAGGCAAGGATCGTAATCGTGTTCAAGCTGTAAGAGTTATTAAGTTATTAGAGTTATTAAGACGTAAATCTCACCGCTTTGTGCACTGAAATAAGCATTTAGTGTTACTTTAGTCAACACAACCTTAGTCAAGTGTGGAGAAAATACGTGCCATCTGAGAGTCTGTCTGAGACTAGGAGGCCAGCGTTACAGAACTAACATTTATATCTCCCAAAAGGTTCACTTCTTGCTGTACAGGAAAAATACAATCCACATACCAGACCAGTGAAGCCTGGACTCATAGAGAGAGTTCTAAGTCGGAAAACAAAATCGGACCACAGATAGTAGCTGAATGACAGGAATTTCAGTATTCGACAAAAACGGCTCCCAAAATGCAGGGCAGCAATCCCCGTTATAGAAAGCAATACAAAAAGTGACGCTTGTCCATGACATGGCTAAACAGACAATAACACATCTCTGCCCATACCTGGACCCCAGTTAACTCTACTGTGTGGTGCCAAGAACAACAAAGCAATGATCTGGTGGCTTCTGGAATGTGTTCATTTCCTTTTTGCTGTGACTGTTTACACAAAGTGTCCAGCCTGGCTGTGGCATTGAATACAGGAGCTGCTTCCATCAACAGGAATGCAGGGTGTATATGATATGGAAACGTATACAAGTATTTGTGTGTTTGTGGGACATTCAATTCAGTCATAAGGTGTGAGGAATAAAGAATAAACTAAAGCAGGGGAAGGCAATTCTAGTCCTCGAGGCCCTGATTGGTGTAAGAGTTTTGCCCCAGCCCGAGTTAACACACCTGCCTCCAATAGTCACCTAATCATGAGCTTTGGTTTAGAATGTTTGCTAGGGACGGAGAATAAGTGTGACACCAATCAGGCCCTTGAGGACAGGAATTGCCCACCCCTGCACTAAAGCAATACTAGGGCTACTGAAAGTAAATGTTATATTTTTTTAATAATTGCTTGCCCCCCCACACATCATCTATTTCTCTGGAAGGTCTCAAGAAATTATTTGCGATACCATTATGCCTTGAGGTTACCAAAACACTCAAATTATAGCAATTTTGACACATACCCAAGTGCAAGGCCTACTGAAACGCCTATCTATTCTTTGTGAATCCAGATATCTGGGCTGTGTAATTATTTAATATATCTGTACTGATATTTTTTGCATTGAAGCAAACTCAGTTACTTCTGTCGTGTAGAATATCCTTCCTTCCCTCCAGGACTGTACAACACAGTCAGGCCTCGCATAGCACAGTGCTGGCCTGTGGTCTCCATCTAGTGGTCAATTTAGGAAACTGTCCGTCTCTATACTTCTTGCATTACAGAAAGAGACCTTTTCCTACAATAAAGGGGCAATTTCCCCAGACACAGATTAACACTATTCCTGGACTAAAAAGCAAGCTCAATGGAGAATCTCCATTGAAATAGATTTTATAGTCCAGGATTAGTCACTGTGTCTGGCAAAACAGCTCCTGAGTATACCAAACATTAGGAACATCTTCCCTAATATTGAGTTGGCCTTTTGCTCTCCGAACAGCCTCAATTCATCGGGGCATGCACTCTACAAGGTGTCGAAAGCATTCCACAGGGATGCTGGCCCATGTTGATGCCAATGCTTCCCAGATCCAGTTGGCTAGATGTCCTTTGGGTGGTGGACCATTCTTGATACACACGGGAAACTGTTGGGTGTGAAAAACCCAGCAGCATTGTAGTCGACACAAACCAGTGCGCCTGGCACCTACTACCATACCCCATTTTAAAAGGCACTTAAATCTTTTGTCTTGCCCAGTCACCGTCTGAATGGCACACATACACCATCCAGGTCTCAAGGGTCCCCTTCATCTACACGGATTGAAGTGGATTTAACAATAACGGATCATAGCGGTCACCTGGATTCACCTGGTCATTATGTCATGGAAAGTGGTGTTCTTAATATTTTGTATACTCAGTCTATAAACTTGTGCAAAAATCTGAAAAACATATTTAATATACAGTGTTAAAACAAATGGTTGAAACAACCATCTAAATCAAATTGTCATCGAGTACAGGAGTCAAGGTGTGGCACGGCGCTGGCTGTACTCTAATACACAGAGAAATGAATACTTGAGACAGATTTCTTCCATGAACAAGATGAGCTCAACTGATACAGATTGAAATAAAAGACAACTACATGACATTAACTCTGTAGCAGGGGTTCAAGAAATAAAACAAAGGGGGAAAAGAAAAGCCAGTTGATCGGAGTCAACTGCAAATCAATTCCATATGTTGCAATTATTTTCTAGGAATTATGACCATCCATATTTTAAAGTTGAATGAAGATACTCTTTCCCATTTGAACCATTCCAGAAGTTGGTATACTGTGAACCAACTAATAAAGTACCAGTCGGTACTTAAGACGCAAAAACATTAAGTTGATTTTGTTCTACATGCATGATTGAAATGTAAACATTTGATCTTAAACTCTATAATTAAAATAATGTCAAAAAGCTACAAACTATTTAAGTAAAAGCATTAAATACCTATTCAACTCAATGAGGAACTTGCCACACCAAAATGATGTGTAGCTCAACTACTACATTTTGCCATCTCACCCAATGGCCGGCATGTGGACCGTTCACCTCAATGGTATGCTGACACTTTTAAACAAAGAAATAGACCAAAGAAATAAAACAGTTTGAGCCACAACCAGCTGTAATTGTTTAACCAAATATTTAATAAGGATATCAACAGGAAAACTTTTTTTTTGTAGGTTTTAGAAGTTATATTTTTTGTAAAATTCTACAGCCGAGAATCTTTATTCTCTTTATGGTAATCATACAGTAACACATTTGGTGTTGATAGTCAATAAAAAAAAATCCCCCTTCTACTGTACATCTGGTCTGGGCACACCCCAGTTTACCGTAAACAAAATATGGCATTTCAGATATCTGTCTGACAGAATTACTGGTGTCAATTGACTCGGAATAAGGCAACAACGACTAAATCTCATGTTAACCAGGCCAGTGGTGTCAGAATATTGTTTTTGAAACGAGACAGACATTAAAATACATTACAATTGGCATCAGAAAGTTAAATAATAAATATTTTAAGTGACTTCCGCATAAAAGGAAGGAAAGGGAACCAGTACAGTAGGAGTGCAAATCCTGCCGTCGTTGGAAACAAACAGGAAGTAATAAATGCAAGACTGAAGGGAACAAACAGATGTTTTCCTGGTTGTTGCCATTTGTGTGACTCCGTGAAGGACTACAAATCAGAGCATAAGATATTTAAGGCACATCTTTTTGTGTCCTTGATCCTATGGTTCTAACAATGAACTTCTCCTTAAGATGGTTTTGGAAAACTTGGTCCAGGAAGGGAGTGGATTGTTATAAAAACCTCTGACCTACTGATTGTTTTGTAATATACTTCATTTAACAGTAAAAAGAAGAAAAAAAAACGATAGTATTTCCTACGAACGTAGAACACAAGTTAAGCTTTAATATAGCTACATAATTCAAGTTAGATGAAGCCCGAAAGTTGTATTATGCATAGTATCATACAATGTACAGAATTAGATCATTGAATAGTGTCAAGGCAAATGGCAGTGTTTTCAAAGGTGTGTGTGTCGTTACTGAGTTCACAGGATTTTAGTCTTTGATTGTATGTTTGAGAGTTACCTCCCATAAGGGAGAGTGGAGGAGTGATTGTCGGTATTAGTCGTGAGGCTGTTGGGGTTGTGTGCAGTTGTTCAGGTACCTTGGCTGGGCCTGGGTTGGAGGCAGGACAGAACTGGGCAGCACTTTGACAGAAGCCTCAACATCACATCTCCTCATCCTCCTGTTGGCCCCCAGAGCCACTTGTAGAGTGGGCTAAGGAGTCCTCAGTCCCCTCTCTGATATAGCATCCTCCATATTTATGGTTTTACCCTCTTCTTCTACCCTCTCCAGTTTACTCCCCTCCACTACTGCCTTTTCTCCCTCCTCCGATTGCTGTTGTATACCATCCTCCATTTTAACAGTTTCAACTGCCATCTTCTCTTCTTTCCCATTCTCCCACATCTTTATATTTCCTCCCTCTTTCTCCACCCTCTCCTGTTCTGTTTTTACAGAGCAGTCTTCCACAGGCTCCACCTCCACAAAGCTGCTCTTCCTCCAGTCCTCTTCCACCTTCACCTGGATTACTGGCTCAGAGTCAGACGTCCTGCCCTGGTTCTCCAGAGGGGTTTCTCCAGAACCTTCCCCAGACTCGGTGAGGCAGAGCTGGGGAGATGGAGAATTGGTGTCTGGGCTGGTGGTGTGACAAGGCAGCTCCAGGAGGAAAGCCCTTGCCCTGCTGGGTGAGCTCAGGTCCTCAGCCTCCTCGCACGACTCCATTCTATGCCTTTTAGCTAAGGGGAGTGTGGTGTCACCATTTTCCTGATCCCCTGCAGCCATCTTGGAGCCAGTATCAGAGGCAGATCTTCTGGTGGTGGAGCGCTTACTGAGGTTGAGCGGTAGGGCCTGCTCTGGGGGTGGGGTGATTGGTAAACAGGGCTTGCCACTCAGGTCCTGGGCTAAGACCTCCGACAGCCGCTTGGTGAAGGAGTGAAGCTGGGCCAAGCCCAGCCGTGTATGCATCAGCTGGCGCACCTGCAGGCTGCAGTCCAGATCCAGGGGTAGGACCCGGAGAGGGGGCAGGGGAGGCCTGCTGCTACGGCCCTCCCTGGTGCTAGTACTGCCCCCCCCCTGGGCTGCCTCATCAAGCCCACACCCCAAACACTGGTGGTGAGACTGCAGATGGGGCTGGTCCCCATTGGGAAGGGGGGTGTCTGAGCTCCCTGCTTTGGCCTGGAGGTGGAAGCTGGAGGCCTGGTGGGAGGCAGGGTCCTGGGTGTTTAGACCAGGGCTGTCTAAGCTATTGAGGCCCAGTCGGCTCCTAAAGAGATCCAGGGGATAGGGGCCTTTAGAGGGCCTGAACCCTCCTAGGGAGCCCGCTGCGTGGAGCCTGGAGAGATCAGACAGGAGATTTGCAGGAGACAGAGTGGGTGATGGTGCTAGAGTATCCCCGTTCGCCACCCTTACCTCCCTCTCCATTTTGGGCAGGAGGGGGAGGAAGGGGGCAGACATGGGGGACAGTTCTGGGGTTAGTGGCATGTTGGCCAGGTTTAGCCCCTGGAACACAGACAGGGACTGGAGAGAGGGGTCCTGCAGGGGTTTGGACCCTAGGTCCAGGCTGGGTTTGGCTGGGGGAGACAGGACCACTGGACTGGCCTTGGAGGCGAGAAGTTTGGCCTGGTTCTTTTTGCCTGGAGGTCTGCCCCTGCCCCTCTTCACTACCACCACACCGTCTGGAGAAATAGTCTGGTGAGAGAGAGATGCCATACATGAGGATGGATTCAGTTACACTTTCTGAATGATTCTCATGTTAGTCTTTAGAATGTAATAGAATACATTAATTTACATCAGATTCAGGTCAAGCCAAGACAACTAGCGATGACAGCATATTAAATATCAAATGACTGACATGAACTGAGCAAGTCAACAATGAACTGTATGTGGAGTGAGAGATGAGCAGACACTTACTGGAGGAGGGGTGGGGGTTGCAGTCTTCTTCACCAGTGGTCTCCTCCCCCTGCCCCGGATAGGCCCAGTGGATGCTGGGAGTTTGAGTTCTGCTCCTCTTCCATGTATGTGCTCCTCATAGGGAAGCATCAGCCTGAGGGAAACACACAGAACCAAAAGTTCCAAAATGAAAAACACGTTTTGTAAGGAAACACCAATGCCGAAAAGCCTAAAATGCAGTGGATTTCAACCAGGTACTGTACAGCCCATTAGCCTAGGGGTCTCTAATAGGTCAGCCCACCAATAAGTAACTAGCCAAACAACTCTGAAAGTAAAAGCAATTTTCACGTGTTCCACCGCAAACGGTCATAAACAAATCTCGCAAGTGTGGGACTGGTGACACCCTCCTGCAAGCTCCCAGCTGCTATCAACGCAACATTTACATTATCCCACCCCTGGTTAGCCACTATCGGCTTAAAAGCCTAAACTAAACACAATATCTGCCAATTAATTTCCAACAATATTGCCCCAGTCTGTATGGTGAGCGTGTTTGTCTATCACTCCGTGTGTAGCCAGTTGATGTGATAACCATCTTGTGGGTTGACAGAAATATAGCCAGAGCCCGGACTTGAACATCTCTGGAGAGACCTGAAAATAGCTGTGCAGCAACACTCCCCATCCAACCTGACAGAGCTTGAGAGGATCTGCAGAGAAGAACGGGAGAAACTCTTCAAATACAGGTGTGCCAAGCTTGCAGTGTCATACCCAAGAAGTTGAGGCTGTAATTGCTGCCAAAGGTGCTTCAACAAAGTACTGAGTAAAAGGGTCTGAATACTTACGTAAATGTGATAGTTTATAAAATGAGATTTTTAAATTATGCATTTTAGAATAAGGCTGTAACACAACAAAATGTGGAAAAAGTCAAGGGTTATGATTAATATCCGAATGCACTGTATATTATGAGTAAATATATAATTTGTATCTTATTTGCAAACTTTGGCATGAAATCAGCAGCAGCAGTACAAAACCATCAAGAAGGAAGCTATTGGAAGCAATAGCCAGGTTATTAGGAAGCAATTAAAGGGCCAGATCAGAAATTAAAGGATAATTACACTCAAAACTCAATGTGTTTGTTTTCTTCCACACCTAAAAAAATAAATATATAAAAAGTGTCTGATGTGATTTAAGCATTGGCATCCAATTTTGTTCTCTCTCTATGAACAATTGTAATTTCGACAAATCTAAACCAGGAAAATACAACTGAGAAAATGTGATTTGGGAAAACATAAAACAGAACTTGGGAAAGACATGACAGATTTGAATTGCTTATAAACCATTATTTTACCAGGTATATTGACAGTAAACTATGCACTACCTCCTCTTGTACACTAAGGACCCCGTGAAGAGTTGCAGGGGAGAAGAGAAGAACGTGCCCATTTGAAAGCTAGAGAAAAAAATAAATAGCTTGTGACGTTTAATTTTTTTTAAGTATCTCTCATGCTAAAAAAGGTTGGAGACCCCTGCATTAGCCTATACTTCAAGAGAAATAGTATATATTGAATTTGTTTATTAAAATCTTATCAGACCCCCGAATCAGCATTTCTCACAGCTGAAGCCTGGGTTATATTGTGTACTGTGGTTATAAACATGGTTTCCTTTTGTTACAAGAAGAATAGGCATGCTTTAGGTGGGGCACAATGTAAACTGGTCTGGGCACAAGCAGTGTTCCTGCCTCACCTCTCATAGTGCCTCCGGGTGCAGGTGGCTGCGCTGGTGCTGCCCGGGCATCCTCCTAGTTCATTATACACTTTCTTCCACAAACGCTGGGACGTCACCTACAGGAGAGAGATTGTAAATGGTTTAAAAGTAGTTTTTAAACCATTAATTTTTCCCATAAACATTAACTAATTTGCTTAGATATTGCAATCGTACCACTATTGTACAAGATATGTGGATGATACAGAACGATGGCCTTCACTACTCACCTTCTCATGGCCGCCCAGCCGTTTGACTACAGAGTACATGACAAACAGGTCAACTGTAGACACGGAGACAGACAAGAGTGTTAAAGCATATCATAGGTTCTAGGAGCTGTGGCCTTGACGGTCTGGTTTACAACGCTGACAGATATACAGCTTGTTCAAAGACATGGTGGGAACATTTTATTTAGTTCTGTAGGGAAAACTCATCAAATCAAACTGAAAGTACAGCAAAGGACCCTTTGTATTCAAAACCTTTGGTAGGAGTAGTAATGGTGGTTGATGAAGTCATGACTCACTCTTCTTGAAGCCGAGGTTGGGCACCTTGCTGATGGGTGAGCCGCAGCGCTCCATGTAGCAGTAGAGTTGATCCAGGAACAGCTGCTCATCAGAGTGGGGGAGACAGCCCTCCTCACAATGCATCTCCACACTGCCCATCACATTCTCCTACAGGATACATAAGGTTATAACAATACTACATCTAGTAATGCTGTACATCCCCATTCCAGTTGGTGTCTATTAGGAAATGTGGAATTCTCACGTCTAAGAATAGTAACTACTTGGCATAAAGAGTGTATTTGATGCATTTCATGACAAAGAAACCTAAAAGGTAATTACTATGATATTAAGTAATTTCTATGTGAATATGAGGTGAATAATAAGACATCTGAAAGTTATGTATGTAGCCATATCAACAGTTATTAGAACAAAACAAAGTGTACCTTCATTCTCTCTATCCAGGACTCTGATTGGTTGAGGGCTGGTGGCTCCAAAGCTTTCTGGCCTTCTGGCCTGCCTCTCCTCTTGCGGGGTCGCCCCTTCAAGCTAAGAGAGGTGCATCCTTGGAATGAGAGATATACATTTAATCCGAATTCAAAATAACAAGATAATAATTTGCCGTTCAAAAGACATTGAACTAAGTACAAAATAACAAGATGACCACAACATACAGTAAATGAGTTAATATAATAGTGTAAGGTTGCATTAATTAATTTGAATTTATTGTCCACACATTTTAGATTCCATTGTCTAATTAGGCTTAAAAAAAATATAATCACTTCAGCCATTGGCCACATTAACATTAATAGAGAGATCAAGTTCCCCCAGCCTGCTGCTCACCCAGCTGTGTCCAGACACTGGTGTTGCTGTCCAGGGTGGGGTGGTTGAAGGTATCCCGGCAATAGAGGACTTGTGTGTTGTGTTGGGCCACCCTGATCCCTCCCAGGGCCAGCAGATGGGGGTTCTGGAGCCCCAACCCTACCTCGTCCTGGATGCGCCTCTGCAGGGCGCGGAAGCGGCAGTACTGGGGGTAGCTGAGCACCTTGACCCCTAGACGCTCACTCTCAGCCTTCTCTTTGAATGGCGTTGGGGCTCCATTGGTAATAATAGGGGTGGGTTTGTGATGACCGTTGGTCCTGCTGGACTTCTGGCTGCCTCCTTTCCAACCTTGAGGTTCCGGACAGGTCCACCTCACCAGATCCTCCACCCGCACCACTATCTTCTTAGAAACAGCCAACACCTCATCCTGAGGGACACACACACACACACACACACACTTAGATCCCCATTAAAGCCATACTACTTTATTTGTGCATACCCTCAAAGAAAGGGCCACCAAGATTTTTTTTTTTAAGAATCAAGGAAATTCCCTTAGACTTCACTAGGTTAGTAACCCTACTAACCCTAACCCGTTTCTTTAGTGGACACAGAATGTGGTTGGTTTACAGTTCTTCACCACATAGGACAAGATTAAGTTCTCCCAGTCAGAGTACCAATGGCCTGTGGCACATGAGGAGCCATCAGAGCTCTCCTACGCCTCCCAGACCCGTTTGACACCAGTGACAATGATCCACAGCACTTCTGCCTCAGGCACTACACACCTATACCACTGATAGGCCAGCTTGCTTCTCTCACACATTTTTCACATTCACCTCCAACTATAGGGGAATACATGAACAACAAACTGTAACAGGTATTTTTTTTTACCATGACTCCCCTCTAAATATGTTATTTTTCACTATGATTAACATAGCACTATAGTGAAATAGGAGACTTTGGGAAACCTGGGATTCATGATCCCAGCAAAAATAATGTTTTTTTTGGAATGGAATAAATAAATAAAAATACAAGTATAACATCTCATAGAACTACTCTTTGCCATTCGTATGCACTTTTAAAACTTTAGGTATGAAGAACATACTTTAGTAAGAATGCATTTCATTATACATGAATTGTGCAAGTTAAAAACATTTCACAAATAAGAAGGGGAAAAGTGACACATCAATCTAATGATTGTTGTTAATAGTTAGTTATGTGGCAACCATTTGTAAATTGAGATTGTGAAACACTTGTGGTTAAACAAGTAGGCTAAAAGCCAGGCACACACAATCCATTATTGCATCAACCCAAGCCCAAATTTGACTATGGAAGAAATGCACAGTACAGTATGTCCTTTCATGAGATATGCTGTATATGACATGCTAGTCTAGCAATGACATATGGCCGGTAGGTTTGTGTGATTCTTGGTGAAACAGAGTATGACAACCACACTCAGTGTTTACAGTAATGTAGACTTTAAAATGTACATAGTTTTAACATTTTTATAGTTTAGTTTGAACACATCTACATTATGTAAAACAATCGAGCTCGGTGGTGCCCTGCCCCCTACCCACCTCGCCATGCTCTCTGGTTCTGCCTTTGGGAGTATCCTCAGGGAGGAAGTAGAGTCTGGAGCTGGCCAGCAGATGGCACTGGGCCTGGTCCTCCCACAGTAACATCACCTGAAATAAGAAATACATAGAAGATGCTTTTATCCAGAGCGACTTACAATAAATACGTAATCGGTACAGTGGCACAAGAAGGAATTAATTCAAAACTCTGGGGTCCGTTCATGAGGGTACAATGTTACAGAATGTTCATAATCAGGTAGAAATCCTTAGGGAAGAACAGATATTGAGTATCCATCTGCAACATTCTACACAGTCACCACCCTGAATACACCCCTGGTATGGCAAGTATCATGTGCAAACTAACAGAGCTATTAGAATTCATACCTCAGCAATGCCCACAGGTTCTTCAGGGCCACAGCGTACATAGTAGAACTCCCCCAGTTTCCAGACCTGAGCAGCGGACCCAGACCCACAGCTCACTGACTTATAGAAGGCAAATGAGCCACGCAGGTAGGAGGGAGCACCTAACCACTGTGTGAGAGAGAGAGGCCAGAGTATTTCAACCATTCCCGTCTGTTCAATTTTTTTTTTACCTTTATTTTATTAGGCAAGTCAGTTAAGAACAAATTCTTATTTTCAATGACGGCCTAGGAACAGTGGGTTAACTGCCTGTTCAGGGGCAGAACGACAGATTTGTACCTTGTCAGCTCGGGGATTTGAACTTGCAACCTTCCGGTTACTAGTCCAACGCTCTAACCACTAGGCTACCCTGCCAGGGCATGTGATCTGAATCAACCTCGATCCATAATGTAAATGTAGTCTTGTTCCCCATTTGATTTTCATGAAGTCCATTTAAGCTAAATTGTAACATGGTATGAATACAACTCTGTTAAAGATTAGTTTAACAAACAACAAAACTATGTGTACTCATAATTTATTCAGCAATTATACTGGGAACAATAATCATGTGACTAGGACTTGAAAAGCTCCTCATATCTTATTAAAATTGTTAAGAATTTAGTTCAGAATATTTTAAGTACTAAGCTCCTGACAACTGCTATATAAATCAACTTCCTTTAAACAGAAAATAACATACCATTTGAATAATAGGGTGATTCCTCACAAAACAAGACCATGGTTTTTAGTATGTTCACAAAATGTAATCAATAGAAGGGTAATTTTTAAAGCATAATTGAGGAATAATTAATTGAAGTTTAAACATTTGGGAAATGTTGTCTTTAAGCCTCTAATGTTTCCTCTTTAGCTGTACCGCTTGCTCAGCAATGAGTAGTATTTTGATTTTTTTAAACTACATTAATTCAGGAATATAAACATCAATACTGAAACAATAAAAAGTATGATTTGGCTATTTTTTTAAATTATATTGTCGAACAGGCGATGTAAACAATCACAGCCATCATACTTGTATCATTGTACATCCTGCAAATCACCAGCAGAGGGCGACCATTTTGAATATAGTTTCACATTTACTGTTTGGTAATACTTACGAATTGGATCCTAACTCTAAAAGTATCTGAAATCCCACTTTGGAACTTTATGTTTAATACACTCTTAGAGGCCTTGGTAAGGCCAAAGTGTCACAAATATTCCAACTTTAAATAATAATTTTTAAATTATGCTTGAAGGTACAAATGTCAAATATATGTCAATAATCCTTCCTCCAAAAGGACCCTTATATGGATTACATTTCGTGAAAAATCCCAGAAATCATAGTCTTCTTTTGTTATAGTTTTGTGAGTTATCACCCAGTACAACTAGGCCATCATTGTAAATAAGAATTTGTTCTTAAGGAATACCTAGGATAGGGTAAGTAATCCTTCTCCCCCCCCCTGAAAAAATTTAGATGCACTATTGTAAGTGGCTGTTCCACTGGATGTCATAAGGTGTATGCACCAATTTGTAAGTCGCTCTGGATAAGAGCGTCTGCTAAATGACTTAAATGTAAATGTTAACTGACTTGCCTAGTTAAATAAATGTTAACAATAATCATTAAAAAAAAAGCTAATAGTACAACTAACTTCTGAGCCCATCACAAATGTCCGTAATCTAGACACGGGAAATGTCATTTAAATTGCAAAACTCAAACAAATACAGATGTCATCCCTTCTATGTGTACAATTTGAATGTCAAACAACTCATACAGAAAAACTCATTCACATGATACCAATTATCCATTTGGACCATGAGCATAAACGTTCAGATTCCACCAAATGTTCCTGGCAAAGGCCTGCATTCCTCCCCATTTATCAACATTAGTTCATACATGTTGTTCTGCTCAATATATGACTCTCTATATGAGAGGAACCTCGCTGCTACTGGCCACAAAGGACAGCCATTTTCACTAAATTACAATGGCTTTCAATATCTGAATTAGGCCAAATACAGAGCCCGCTCTGCTTTCCACCCTAGTGTCACCATGCACCAATACCCATTCCCAAATATCTAATCTATTTAGTAGGCAACCGTTATTCACAGATAGTATGTGACTGTATGCATATTTGAAAGGGTTATAAAAAATAAAAGGATACAATTGGATATCCAACATAAAACACTTGTTTTGTGATGAATCAAAACTATGAAGAACTGTGTTGTAACAGGCTATTTTAATTCATATAGACCTTAAACTCTGATGGCCTAATCTAAAAAATATATATAATAAATCAATTAACACCCCTGTAGTTCTATTATAGGGTATATCCTAGCTGCCTCAATGAGGAAAATGCAAAAATTCGCACCCCTCGTACCCGCCCATTGTCGGCAACCCCGTCCCCTACCCCCCTTCCAATGCAGCAGGAACAGAGCTGTGCGTGCACACGTTGATCACTTGGCCAACTAGTGGTGAAAACGAGGCAAGGCTGATTTTACAGTAAATCCTTAAACCACATAAAACTGGATTTTCAATTTTGAGAAGGATTTTGAAGGGAAAAAAACGAACCTACTGAAAGGATACGTTAATGCTCATGATGGCATTTGATATAGCCTGCACTGCTGTTCCAGAAATAGAGAAACGAATGGAAAATGTGTTCTTTCTGCAAAATAACAATGTGACCTTGGATATCCTATTATACAAAACATTGTCTACACAATATTACAACATTATACGAAGTGGAAAAGTAGGCCTATATCATTAGATAATTGGAACATATAATATCCACCATAACTTTGAGAAACATGATTACTGTATACGCTACAACTTAATATAATTATGAATGCAGTATAGCCTATATATGTTCAACCTTTGATATTAAATATAAAACCAATATAGGCCTACTGTTACTGAAGTCCTACAATTCGACAGAAGTTTTTGGTGGGCCTGGTATTATACAATCAAGATAATCCTCGCAATTTCAAGTACAAAGTACAGCGATTTCCTCACAATATTAACATTCCATTTTGAGCTATACCAAATAAACACGATACATAATGTCAGGGATTTTTTTATACCCCTATGTTGGCCATTTGTTCGCTAAATAAACTGCTCCACCTTGTTCCTTAGATTCTATTTTAATCTTTAATATCACGTCACTGCAAATGTAAAATATTAATTTTCGACTTACTCCAAACTTGGTTTTAAGTTACAATTACCATCGATTTGGTTGAAAAACAAGCATAAAAGTTTCTTAATATTGCGGAATCGTCAGATAAAATTGTCTTTAATGTGGAAATGTGGGGGTGGGGGTAGAGAGGGAGAACGTAAGTAGTCGACACGACACACAAAGAAATCAATCATTAACAAGAAGAAAATATAGACGTATTGAAGTTGAATTAAATTGCAAACCCTGACCAATAAAATCCTATAATCATGTCAGCGGAATTTGGGGCTTTCAAAATATAATAGCGAGCTAATTTCTCCCTTGGAAAGTTGTGACTCATCCAGCAAAGTTGTAATTGCGAAAGTCTTTTTAGCTTGATAGGATAACAATCAATTCGACATTCTAAACAAAATTACAGATTTGAAAAAGGGCAAACTGATATCAAAATGAGACCGACACACAGTCGGTTTATTTTCGATATCAACAGGTAAAAGTGGCATGCGTGCGCATAGGAAAATCACGATTTATTTCAAAATAATATAAAGTGAGTGTCGGCTTTACCTGTATTGCATTCTGCTCCATTGCAGTAACACATTCCCTTATTCCCTCTCAGAGCCCCCTATCAAGTTACACAGCCGGGAACTCACCGGCACACAAACAAATGCTCAAGAAGAAAAGGTTTCTCTTTTTTTGTGAAAATAGGACAGGATCTAGGTGTGGCCAAAGCTGTTTGCGAGAGTAGGCTATAACATATTGTTCATATGAAAGTGGACATTTTTCATGTAAGGACATTTTTATCATCCTGAAGTCATTGTGGTTCGAGTTTAAAAATGTCCTTTTATTTTTCACGATGATATTGCATCAATGAAGTTTAGTTACATTGTAATATCAAAGTTGTTGAGCTGACACATTGGTCGGCTATAACCACGGAGCATGCGTGGAGACAAATACTTGGTGATAATTTTAGGTAATCGTGGCTCGTATTGTACATGATAAATTCACGGTAGAGTGTGGGAAATTTGAAGAGCAAAGTCGAACACGTGATAGTTGTTACATTCGGCAGTGCAACATTGTAACTACTAGCCTACTGGGGGTGCAGGGAAACTGACATTGCAACATTGTATCTGTATCATGCTAGCCATCTTTAATTTGCAACACTTTCTGAACACGTGGTCTGTCAATTGGAGTGTCTGAATATTCTATAGTTTTATAATTTTGCTGAAAACTTTAATTGAATAACCTGATGTTCCTCTAGTTTCTCCGACAGGGGGAGTGAGCACGTGTACCTTTCCATTCTGTGGAACCTATATTTGGCTTGACCATGAAATTCATAAATGTGTACTCCAAGATAGTAATTGTATGAACAAGCTGCCATTTCAATATGGCTGCAGTGTTATAGTATCTGGTCTAAAAATATACAAAATACAGTGCGATAATCCCAATTCAAAGTTTTCATTCTAGTATAAAATGATATATACTAATACATTTTTTAAAACATTATTTTAATTTCACATACAGCAGGTTCAGAAATAAGATCATTTCCCCCTTGAAAGTTGACCATGTAATACAGAAAATTACAGAAATTGCATTGCAGTTGTCAATATAACTGTATTTAAAAACGATACTGTAAAAAAGAGAAAAGTTGAACATTGTAAGAATAATATAATAATATATGTCATTTAGCAGATGCTTTTATCCAAAGCGACTTACAGTCATGCATGCATACAGTAGGTTGAATTAATTCATGATTTCATTATTTGAGTTTCCATACAGTAGGTTACAAGAACGTGAGTGAGGTGTTTAGCATGTAGAGGAGACCGGGGCACAAAGTAACACAGGGCATGTGCATTGAACATTTTAGTCATTTAGCAGAGGCTCTTATTCAGAGTGACTTACAGTTAGCTAAGTGGGACAACCACATATCACAGTCATAGTAAGTACATTTTCACTCAATAAAGTAGCTATTAGCAAAGTCAGAACGAGTAAGGGATAAAAAAATGTATTGCGAGTGTTAGTTCACAAAAGGCTGAACTAACACTCTGGCATGAGGACACAAAGTAACAACTAAATAACTCAAATTAGAAACCACTATTATTCAATATGCTAATGTTTGGTTAGTATATCTACTTGCATAGGAAGTTTTGCTTAAATCCATTAATACTTTTTTGTTTTATTGGCCAACGTTTTTTTTTCAGGCAGAATTCGAAATATTCTCTTTATTGATTATTGACCTATGGAACATTCCCCATGTATCTCAACATAAGTACCAGTGAAAAGTTTGGACACCTACTTATTCAAGGGTTTTTCATTATTTTTTACTATTTTCAACATTGTAGAATCATAGTGAAGACATACAAACCATGAAATAACACATATGGACTCATGTAGTAACTAAAAAAGTGTTAAACACGTCAAAATATTTTATATTTGAAATTCTTCCAAGTAGCCACCCTCTGCCTTGATGACAGCAAAACACCAGTCTCAACGTCAACAGTGACAAGGCAACTCCGGGATGCTGGCTTTCTAGGCAGAGTTGCAAAGAAAAAGCCGTATCTCAGGCTGTCCAATAAAAAGATAAGATTAAGATGGGCAAAAGAACACAGACACTGAACAGAGGAACTCTGCCTAGAAGGCCAGCATCCTGGAGTTGCCTGTTCACTATTGATGTTGATACTGGTGTTTTGCAGGTACTATTTAATGAAGCTGCCAGTTGAGGACTTGTGAGACATCTGTTTCTCAAACTAGACATTCTAATATACTTGTCCTCTTGCTCAGTTGTGCACTGGGGCCTCCCACTCCTCTTTCTATTCTCGTTAGACCCAGTTAGTGCTGTTCGATGAAGGGAGTAGTACACAGCGTTGTACCAGATCTTCAGTTTGTAGGCAATTCCTCGCATGGTATAGCCTTCATTTCTCAGAACAAGAATAGACTGACGAGTTTCATAAGAAAGTCCTTTGTTTCTGGCCATTTTGAGCCTGTAATTGAACCCACAAATGCTGATGCTCCAGATACTCAACTAATGTAAAGAAGGTCCGTTTTATTGCTTCTTTAATCAGAACAACAGTTTTCAGCTGTGTTAACATAATTGCAAAACGGTTTTCTAATGATCAATTAGCCTTTTAAAATGATAAACTTGGATTAGCTAACACAACGTGCCATTGGAACACAGGAGTGATGGTTGCTTATAATGGGCCTCTGTACGCCTATGTAGATATTCCATAACAAATCTGCAGTTTCCAGCTACAATAGTCATTTACAACATTAACCATGTCTACACTGTATTTCTGATCAAAAAATGTGATTTTCTTTCTAAAACAACAACATTTCTAAGTCACCCCAAACTTTCGAAAGGTAGTTTGCTATGAGACTGGACATTGAGCTCAGGAGCATCCTGTTTCCATTGATCATCAACTTGATTGGATTCCACCTGTGGTAAATTCAATTGATTGGACATGATTTGGAAAGTCACACACCTGTCTATATAAGGTCCCACAGATGACAATACATGTCAGAGCAAAAACCAAGCCATGAGGTCAAAGGAATTGTCCAAAGAGCTCTGAGACAGGATTGTGTTGAGGCACCGATCTGGCGAAGGGTACCAAACAATTTCTGCAACATTGAAGGTCCCCAAGAACACAGTGGCCTCCGTCATTCTTAAATGAATAAAATTTGGAACCATCGAGACTCTTGCTTGAGCTGGCCGCCCGGCCAAACTGAGCATTCAGGGGAGAATGGCCTTGGTCAGAGACGTGACCGAAAACCCGATGGTCACTCTGACAGAGCTACAGAGTTCCTCTATGGAGAAGGGAGAACCTTCCAGAAGGACAACCATCTCTTTAGCACTCCACCAATCAGGCCTTTATGGTTGAGTGGCCAGAAGGAAGCGACTCCACAGTAAAAGGCACATGACAGCCTGTTTGGAGATTGCCAAAAGGACTCTTAGACCATGAGAAACAAGATTCCCTGGTCTGATGAAACCAAGATTGAACTCTTCGGCCTGAAATCCAAGCATCACGTCTGGAGGAAACAAGGCACCGCTCATCACCTGGCCAATACCATCCTTACGGTGAAGCATGAGGGTGGCAGCATCATGCTGTGGCAGGGACTGGGAGACTAGTCAGGATCGAGAGAAACATAAATGGAGCAAAGTACAGAGTGATCCTTGATGAAAACCTGTTCCAGAGTGCTCAAGAACTCAGACTGGGGCGAAGGTTCACCTTCCAACAGGACAGCAACACTAAGCACACAGCCAAGACAACACACGTCTCTGAATGTCCTTGAGTGGCCCAGCCAGAACCCGGACTTGAGCCCGATCGAACATCTCTAAAGAGACCTGAAAATAGCTGTGCAGTGACGCTTCCCATGCAACCTGACAGAGCTTGAGATGATCTGCAGCGAAGAATGGGATAAACTCTCCAAATAGAGCTGTGCTAAGCTTGTAGCTTCAGACCCAAGAAGACTCCTGGCTGTAATTGCTGCCAAGGTTGCTTCAACAAAGTACTGAGTTAAGGGTCTGAGTACTTATGTAAAAGTGATATTTCAGTTTTTTTGTTTGAATAAATTTGCAAACATTTTTAAAACATGTTTTGACTTTGTCCTTATGGGGTATTTAATCAATTTTAGAATGAGGCTGTAACACAACAAAATCTGGAAAAAGTTAAGGCGTTTGAATACTTTCCGACTGCACTATGTTTGCATAAAAATATGATAAATCTAACTCAAATAATATTTTCACAAATAAGCTAAAGACTAAAAGTAGACTATTTCCTACTTTGTTCCCTGGTCTCCCCTACCTTACAATCTTTGTCTATGACAAAAGCATTTTCATGGTACTGCATTTCAAGTTGTCTGGTCGAATACATGGCTTAATTTTCTTCATCCTCCTCCTCTTCCTCCTCTCCATCGATGTCCTCTAGTATCCGAGACTGCATGGCCAGCCTCTGTGCCACTGCCGTTACCATGGCAGCTCCCTTCCCGCTGCCGTCGTCGGAGAGGAGGAAAGTGATATCACACTTGGGGGCCAGGATGCGTACGGTCTCCTGGAGCTTCTCACTGAAGCTGGAGGGGAAAAGCGTTTGGGGGGGTGGGGCAGGGACCGTGTTGAGAGAGACAGGGGGGATAGTTAAATCAATGTATGGTTACCTGGACACCTGACACTGACATAGGTCCTGAGAGTTCAATCTCACCTGACACTAAATACAATCTCACTTGACACGAAATAGCTTATTCCATTAAATAGTTCCATCATGTGAAATTCCTGCATTTAGACAGAGTGAGTGGAAAGGTAGGGTTAAGGTTGAGAGAGGAATATAATTCACTTTAGGAAGGGAGGATAGTGGTAAGACTGAGATATTGAGATTCAGCCACTTGTGAATACACTAAGGAAAATAAGGCAGGAAATCCACAGTTACGGCATGCACAAGAGGATATCCTCCATTCAATCAAGTGACAAATAAAAGCAGGATTTAGTTGTATCTTTCAATGAAATAACCCTGTGAAAAACGTCATATAATTTCTATTTGAGGTGAACATACTTGGGGTGTTTCTTGTATACTGTGCCGTCCACCCCCACTGTGGTGCTTAGATGGTCCAGTCCACGGTTGACACGGATACGGTTGGCAATGGTTGCCAAGGCAGTGGCACACAACTGGGCCGAGCGTGTGGAGAGAGAGTCACACACCAGACGCACAATCTGACAGTCCACAGGCCCGGCAGGCAGGTCTAGCTTTGACAGAATCTCCTGGGCCTTTTGCAGTCCTGTGTTCTCCCTGAGACAAGCAACACTGGTCAGTTGAGTAATCCATCAATATACTTTGGTATGAATGCAAGCTGATATAAGTGACATACATGGATTTCAAATAGATAGGTTGTTAAGGATTAAACTGACTGAGAAGGCCTATTGATGGTAAATGGTATAATATAGTTGTAAAGACACCTCATTTTTCTCATTGCTACACAATGGAAGCTTCTGTATTATGTAGTACATTCATATTTAAAAATAACTGCTATATTTAGGATCTGTGTAAGTAGATATATGACACATAAGAGCATGGCGTGTCTGTCACTCACTCCTCTATCTCGGAGATGAATCTGGTCTCAAAGCTGTCCTGTGTGAGCAAGGCCACTGATAGATCTCCTCCAAACAGTAGCTTGTCCCGAGCCAGCTTCACCAACACCAGCCTGGCTATCTCTCCCAGGTACATCCCACTGATCATCTTCTCAAAGCTGGATACAGAGACAGACACACAAGCATACAACAGAGAGTCGATAAATGGGCCAGGATGTAGTCAAGAGAGCCAAGCATAGAAGTTACAGTCATAGCTGTATTTTATGTACTTTAGCTATGTACTTTCAACTGCTCATGAATGAAAAACACATACACATGAACGCCTGGGTTGAGTGAGTCTTGATCCACCACCAGGTCAAACTCAGTCTGGATGTCCTTTAGGGATCCGTCGTCTCCAAATCCCCCCCACTCTGTGTTGATGCACATGCGGCCGTCTTCCCCCTCTACTCTCTTCACGTTTTTGATCTCCTCCATGTAACATGCATTCGTCCCCGTCCCTGGGGAGGCAAAGACAATGGTTAGACAGAAACACATGCAAACACATAGGCACATGCACGCACACAAAACCATGTTGCCTTCATCTCCAGCAGAGGGAGCCACATTGCAGTGTGAAAGTGCTAGAAACTACATGATGTGTTTCAAGATATATATATATATTTTTTATTGAACCTTTATTGAACTAGGCAGGTCAGTTAAGAACAAATTCTTATTTACAATGACGGCCTACCCCTGAGAAACCCTAACCCGGATGACGCTGGGCCAATTGTGCGCCGCCCTATGGGCCTCCTAATCACGGCCGGTTGTGATTCAGCCTGGAATCGAAACAGGGTCTGTAATGACGCCTCTAGCACTGATATGCAGTGCCTTAGACTGCTGTGCCACTTGGGAGCCCAAATATGACTCTCCATGGTTATCCTTGACATCCCTAACCTACATGCATGTGTTCTTTTAATAACATGATACTATTACATTTACATTACATTTAAGTCATTTAGCAGACGCTCTTATCCAGAGCGACTTACAAATTGGTGCTGTTCTATATGGTTACGACAGTCACTCTCTCCTTCACTTGCTAGGCTAAATGGGACACATCTCATATTATGCTTTTATTTGTGTTATTTTCTCTAATTCAATGGTTGCAGTAGTGTGGCTGCAGTAAAGTTAGGCGCTACCTACCAATGATCATGCCAATTTCACAGCTCTGGTCCCTGTATCCACAGCTCATCATGGTCCCCACCGTGTCATTCACCATGGCAACGGAACCAATGTCATAATCCTAAGGGAGTAAGAGAGAGAGAGAGAGAGAGAGAGAGAGAGAGAGAGAGAGAGAGAGAGAGAGAGAGAGAGAGAGAGAGAGAGAGAAGGGAAGAGAAGAGAAGTTTGAGGGTACCACTTCAAGCAAAAGTTACAAGTACCTATCTGTAAAATACACCATTTTGTGCCAATATTAACTATATAATACTGTAGTAATAACATTAAATGTTTTTCATTTGGTAAAACATTTTTTGTGGAGAAGTGGCGATAGTTGTATCTTGCAATAATGATGATAGTTGTATGGTTCAAAGAGGCCTATAGACTCACCCCTCTCCTGTGGATGGCTTCTCTCAGTAACCTCACAACGTCCTCTCCTACCACTCCGGAACAGTTAAAGCCTTTGGTCCAGTGGATCAGGAGGCTCTGGAAGTTCAGGTCCCATTAGCTACAGTATTCTCACACAGTGTGTTATACAATTAAAATGGGAATTGACCACCACAACATAACTATCCTTGAATTACATTCTTGATGCTACTCGACTGTCTTTCCACTGGGGACCGGACGAAAAATGTCCTACTCATATCAGTCCTGACTGAATGAGATGCCTCCCCCTAGTTTATGTTTTAATTTCTGTATTGAAGCGTGCAGATGTCTCCTTTTTGTATGGATAATTGTTGTATGTGTGTCTCTGGGGCAGTGTGACTGACCTTGTCGATATCTTTCTGCTCGCAGGGGAAGGAGAAGGTGAAGCCTAGAGGCAGAGTCTGATCCTTCAGCTCCAGAGACTCCAGGAACTCAGCCAGGCATGCAGCGATGTGGTCAAACAACTGGAGATAGAAAGTGAGAAATCCCAAATTAGTCAAAATCTCACAGTGGCATTAGTGTTATTTAATAGCGTAATATTGATGGCAAATATCTTGGGTGCTTGGTAAAGGATACTGATTCATCCTGTCAAAAAGTGATGTTCGCTTTTAAGTAATTAAGCAAGGTTGGCGTCTTGTCAGACGTAAGGTTTTCTCTAGAAACTGAGCATAGCTTTCATCCGTCAAAACCTGAGGAGACCTGGCAAAGTCACAACCCTTATGAGTCACCCATATGTATTCCCTTGAATATGATTTATTTTATTATAGTGTCATGTATCTTCAGGATACCCAGCCCAGATTGGTTTATAAGACACTGTATTTGCTGTAGCCAAATACATGATAATGTTTTTATATATATACAGTTTGTACACACGTAAATACATACCAGTCAAAAGTTTGGACACACATTTAAGGGTTTTCTTTATTTCTTTGCTATTTTCTACATTGTAGAATAATAGTGAAGACATCAAAACTATTAAATAACACATATGGAATCATGTAGTGACCAAAAAAGTTTTTATATTTGAGATTCTTCGAAGTAGCCACAGCTTTGCACACCTTCTTTTTTAATAAAAAAAAAATAATAATAAAAATTTTGCCCCCTTTTTCGTGGTATCCAATTATCTTGTCTCATCGCTACAACTCCCGTACGGGCTCGGGAGAGACAAAGGTTGAAAGTCATGCGTCCTCCGATACACAACCCAACCAAGCCGCACTGCTTCTTAACACAGCGCGCATCCAACCCGGAAGCCAGCCGCACCAATGTGTCGGAGGAAACACCTTGCACCTGGCAATGTTGGTTAGCGTGCACTGCACCCGGCCCGCCACAGGAGTCGCTGGTGCGCGATGAGACAAGGATATCCCTACGGGCCAAACCCTCCCTAACCCGGATGACGCTATGCCAATTGTGCATCGCCCCATGGACCTCCCGGTTGCGGCCGGTTACGACAGAGCCTGGGCGCGAACCCAGAGTCTCTGGTGGCACAGCTGACGCTGCAGTACAGCACCCTTAACCACTGCACCACTCGGGAGGCCCATTTCTTTCCTTCTTAATGCATTTCAGTCAGTCAGTTGTGTTGTGACAAGGTAGAGGTGGTATACAGAAGATAGCCTATTTGGTTAAAGACCAGGTCCATATTATGGTAAGATCAGCTCAAATAAGCAAAGAGAAACGACAGTCCATCATACTTTAAGACATTAAGGTCAGTCAATGCAGAACATTTCAAGAACTTTCAAAGTGCCTTCAAGTGTAGTCGCAAAAACCATCAAGCGTTATGATGAAATTGGCTCTCATGAGGACCGCCATAGGAAAGGAAGACCCAGAGTTAGCTCTGCTGCAGAGGATAAGTTCATTAGAGTTACTGGCCTCAGAAATTGCAGCCCAAATAAATGCAGACACAACATCAACTGTTCAGAGGAGACTGCGTGAATCAGGATTTCATGGTCAAATTTCTGCAAAGAATCCACTACTAAAGGACACCAATAATAAGAAGAGACTTGCTTCGGCCAAGAAACACAAGCAATGGGCATTAGACTGATGGAAATCTGTCCTTTGGTCTGATGAGTACAAATGTGAGATTTGTGGTTGCAACCGCCATGTCTTTGTGAGACGCAGAGTAGCTAAAGGATGATCTCTGAATATGTGGTTCCCACCGTGAAGCATGGAGGAGGAGGTGATGGTGCCTTGCTGGTGACACTGTCTGTGATTTATTTAGAATTCAAGGCACACTTAACCAGCATGGCTACCACCGCATTCTGCAGTGATATGCCATCCCATCTGGTTTGCGCTTAGTGGGACAATCATTTGTTTTTCAACAGTGCAATGACCCAACACACCTCCAGGCTGTGTATGGGCTATTTGACCAAGAAGGAGAGTGATGGGGTGCTACATCAGATGACCTGGCCTCCACAATCACCCGACCTCAACCCAATTGAGATGGTTTGGGATGAGTTGGACTGCAGAATGAAGGACAAGCAGCCAACAAGTGCTCAGTATATGTGGGAACTCCTTCAAGACTGTTGGAAAAGCAACCCAGGTGATGTTGAGAGAATTCCAAGAGTGTGCAAAGCTGTCATCAAGGCAAAGAGTGGCTACTTTGAAGAATCTCAAATATAAAATATATTTTAATTTGTTTAACACTTTTTTGTTTACTACATGATTCCTTATGTGTTATTTCATAGTTTAGATGTCTCCACTATTATTCTACAACTTCGAAAATAGTAAAAATAAAGAAAACCCCTTGAATGAGTAGGTGTGTCCAAACTCTTGACTGGTACTGTACATACGTACATAAACAGTACATTTGCATTCCTAGTGATATAAAAAACAATTGAAACACAAAACAAAAACTTCTCAATTATACAACTTCTCTAAACATATCTTCCAAGATTTGGAAATCAAACCTGCAACCAGGAACCCTTATTAACTGAATAGCGTTCCAGTTCATCACTAATCCAGAATAATTCTCGTTTCTGTTATTGCATTTTATCAAACAAGCTTACTCTTTAAATCATCATAAAGTACAGTAAAATATAAAGTAGTTTATTCTCACATGAGTATGTTCATGTTAAATTCTCAGTTTAAGTGGGTTTTGTGGCTGACAGACAGCCGGTTTCCCAGCTAATGTTCAATATTTGTAGTTGAAGTTAGATTTAAATATCCATTGAAAGTCTATGTTTACAAAGTAAGAACTTGTAACATCAGAGGGATTTACAGGCACTGTTCCCACCTGGGGTTAGAGAATGACCGCCCCATGGGAGGGGTGGGATGAGATCAGCTGTACAAACATGTAAATCCCAAACACACACACCTGTTCTCCCGTCCCCAGCATGATCTCCTGGGGGATGGCACAGATCTTACTGTCCATCTTCAGGAGCTTCTGCATCTCCTCCACCACACGGACATGCAGCACCCGGAAGTTAGTCCCGCCCAGGTCTAGAGCCAGGAAGTCCCCCTTCTCTGTGGGGACCAATCAATTCAAGGAAAATGTTTCTGTTGGCCAATTTGCTCAGCCCAAAATCAATGATCAATAATCCATCATATCTACAGTGCAAGAGGACATGAAGAAGTGTGTTGGGGTCTATAGATTCATTTCAGACTGGGCACCTCAGTCTGGGTGAGAGGCTGTCTGGTGAATGGTATGCCTACAGTTTAATGAATTAGGTTACTAAAGTACAGGTCTCAACAAAGGGCCATACCCTCACCAGTGGATACTATGGAGAGTCTTTAAGGAATACAGATTACAGTACTGTACCTCTCCCATCAGGTGTTGCCCTCACAAAGGTGGGCAGCATCTTGACGGGTGCCCGGCAGTGTGTGTGTTTGCCCAGCCCTCTGATCAGGTCCTTCCTCAGGCGAGATGACACGTCCTGCAGCTTCCCCAAAGAGAGACGGAAAGGCTGCAGACACTCTTCTACCTATGAGAGGGATTGATATCAGGAGTCAATTCCATTTCAATTCAGAAAGTTTAAACTAAAATTGCTTTTCAATAACGGAAATAGAAATTCGAATTTCAGTTTACTTTCTGAATTGACTAAATTGAAATGGAATTTACCCCAACCCAAATTGATATTTCAATTTCAGGGGAAGGATAGCATTGTCAATGTCATCTATGGGAAAGATACTCCCCATAACCAACGATATTATGGCGTGTAAATCAAGGCGACCAATATAGCCAGCACAAAGAAAGACAGGTTTCCCCACAAGGTGGCAATGTTCATCAGCTGTCCACAACATAGCAATTCTCTGTCTGTAATATTACATCTCCAGTTGAAGAAATATATCATGTTAATGTTACTGGATGATTCACAAGATGATTTAATCCTCCTTTTATGTTCCCTTCATGAAATGTTGTACTGTAATCTTAAATAAATGCTGTAAAGCCGATTATGATGACACAGATATATTGTCTGGAGAAACCAGGGTACGGCAGGTAGCCTAGCGGTTAGAGCATTGGGAGCTGACAAGGTGAACAAAAAATCTGTCGATGTGCCCGTGATCAAGGCCCTTAAACCCAATTTTCTCCAGGAATGCCGTGCTACTATGGCTGACCATGTAAAACAACACATTTCACTTTACCTATCCAGTGTATGTGACAATAAAACATAATTACTGGAAAAAAGTGCACTATATTTACAATACATGTACATCTTAATTCATCCAGGTGGGCCATTTTATTTACCCATGTTAATTCAGGGCCCCCGAGCAAAAGAGATTTAATCTCAATGAGACTAACCTGGTAAAATACAAATTATAATTGTAATGTCATTGACAACTTTCAGCACTGACTAATGTCTGACTTTATCAGTCAACAGGGGTATAACCTGAACCAGAAAATGGGCAAAATAGGAAATGTTCCATTCCACAGGAAGAAAGCTGGTATTGTTTGGTCGAACGTAGTCTGTCATCAACACATTACAGACCTCTGAAGATATTAGACACAATTGCACCTCGACATGCTTCTCTTTTCCTCTTCCTTAAATGTTTGGGGCCTTCCTCTCTTTCTCTCCCCCCGCCCCTCTCTCTCACTCAGGCTCAGTTTAAGGCTGTTGTGAAATATGCCCTGGCAGGAGACAGCAAGGCTGAGGTAGAGATCATGCAGGTAGATCAGTGTCTCCTGTCTCAGCATGATAACAGCAGCCTCAGTTCCTCCATGACTATGACAATGTGGTTCATTTTGATTATTTGATGGGTTTAGACTTGATAGCACTATAATTGCAACCACTTTAAGAAATATGATTGCATTTTTCACAAACACCTACTGTACAGTGGAATCATAACATCAAGAAAGATGCCATTGACTGGATAAAACACATAAACAAAGCCAGGAGAGAGATGCCAAACCAGAACAGACACACACATCACATAAATACTTAACCAGTGTCCCACACACCTTTTCAAAATGTGGGCAAAAGCGATGAGGCATTATTATTACATTACGCCGTGAGGGGACTAGCTATTAGAACCAGAGAGACAAAGAGGAATGTGATTATGTTCAAACTATGAGACATCAACACAAGTGCCTTGAGACATTAGACAGAGTACACTCAAATAAGTCCCCTCTACTGTGTATAAGACCTGGGTTCAAATACTGTTTGGGGTATTTCAATTACTTAGAAAAACATTTCAAAGTAAGCATTTTAGATATTTGTATTTGAAAAAACACATAGTTTAATATTGGAAAGTATCTGGAAATACAAATGGAAAGTATTTGAAAATATTCAAATACACTGACTCAAATACACTCCCAGGTATTTGAAAATACCTTCATTTATAAGAAACTAATCTATTCCAATAGAAGTAGTTGATTCGGGCCACATTATTATAAAATACTCAAATACACAGAAAATGAGTATTTAAATAACAAATAGTCAAATACATATATCTGAACTCAGGTCTAGTATAAGAGGAGAAAGGTCAGAGGTTATGTGTGTCTCTATGGGACGTCCCGTGGAGGCAGCAGGTGTACCTCACTGAGGGTGTCTGGGGGGATGGTGTCCAGGTTTGCGACGGTCTGGCTCAGTCTGGCCCCTTTGGGGACAGGGTCGTCGCTCTCGGCATTGGTATCTGTGGAACTCATCTGGACACACACATAGGGGACATGTTAGTAACCCTTGACAGAGAAAACTATTTTCAATGTGTCACTTTTGCAATTACAGTACAGTACCATATTGACTATTCCATTTCTATCTCAAGACCCAATAATGTGCTCTGTGTGTCAAATCAGTCTTCACTTCTGTAGCTTTCTAACTTCTGTAGCCTTTTCAACTATTTTAGGAAATGTGACAGAAAATTGTACAAAAGACCAATAATAACGACAATTAGTTTAAAGAATTAGACTAACCTTTGGTGGATTAAATCGACAAATTCCTGTCTTGACAGCAATGTTCAGACTTGCATCAACTTCCTGCAAAACAGTTGCACATGAGTTCGCCTTGGAACGGTGATGATACACCCACCTCTAGAACGGGTATGTAAATTACACAAAATGCCTTCACGTGATTACTATATATAATCTTGTAGGCTACAATTAGTCAATTCATTGAGGTGGGGTTGTTGCACTTTGTGATTTGCGCATTCATTACACACATTGTATTTCATTCAAAAGGCTATTTTGGTAATGATTTCCATTAACTTCCTCATGTAGCCAAACTTATTCATAAATTAATCTTAGTGCATGTATTACACATACAGTATAAACACAAAAAATGACATAAAGGCTAGAGAGCATAATGAATACAATCCATAAAATGATGCAAATGGCATGTCTCTCTAGATAAGCCAGCATCATGTTGTGGGGGTTCTTTTCTGCAGGAGGGACTGGTGCACTTCACAAAATAGATGGCATCATGAGGCAAGACAATTATGTGAATATATAATATTCCAAATGGACATTGACCCCAAGCATTCTTCCAAAGTAAGGACAACAAAGTCAAGGTATTGGAGTGGCCGTCACAAAGCCCTGACCTCAAACCTATAGAACATTTGTGGACAGAAAGGAAAAAGTGTGTGCAAGCAAGGAGGCCTACAAACCTGACTGTCACACCAGCTCTGTCAGAGGAATGGGCCAAAATTCACCCAATTTATTGTGGGTAGCTTGTGGAAGGCTACACGATACGTTTGACCCAAGTTAAACAATTTAAAGGCAATGCAACCAAATACAAATTGGGTGCATGTACATTACATTACATTTAAGTCATTTAGCAGACGCTCTTATCCAGAGCGACTTACAAATTGGTGCATTCACCTTATGACATCCAGTGGAACAGCCACTTTACACTAGTGCATCTAAATCTTTTAGGGGTGGGGGGGGTGAGAAGGATTACTTATCCTATCCTAGGTATTCCTTAAAGAGGTGGGGTTTCAGGTGTCTCCGGAAGGTGGTGATTGACTCCGCTGTCCTGGCGTCGTGAGGGAGTTTGTTCCACCATTGGGGGGCCAGAACCTCTGACCCACTGGGAATGTGATGAAAGAAATTAAAAATTAAAAAATCATTCTTTACTATTATTCTGACATTTCACATTCTTAAAATAAAGTGGTGATCCTAACTGACCTAAGACGGAGAATTTATACTGGGATTAAATGTCAGGAATTGTGAAAAACTGAGTTTAAATGTATTTGGCTAAGGTGTATGTAAACTTCCGACTTCAACTGTACATAAAGCATATATATTTGCTCCATATACAGCATTCGGAATGTATTCAGACCTCGTGACGTTTTCCATATTTTGTTACATTACAGCCTTGTTTTATTTATTCAGACCCTTTACTCAGTATTTTGTTGAAGCACGTTTGGCAGCGATTACAGCCTTGAGTCTTGGCACACCTGTATTTGGGGAGTTTCTCCCATTCTCTGCAGATCCTCTCAAGCTCTGTCAGGTCCCTGCCACTGAAAAACATAAACACAGCATGATGCTGCCAACCCCGTGCTTCACGGTTAGGATGGTTTTCTTCGGATTGCAAACCTCCCCCTTTTCCTCCAAACATAATGATGGTCATTATGTCCAAACAGTTCCATTTTTGTTACATCAGACCAGAGAACATTTCTCCAAAAAGTATGATCTTTGTCCCCATGTGCAGTTGCAAACCCTAGTCTGGCTTTTTTTATGGCAATTTTGAAGCAGTGGCTTCTTCCTTGCTGAGCGGTCTTTCAGGTTATGTCGATATAGGACTCGATTTACTGTGGATATAGATACTTTTGTACCTGTTTCCTCCAGCATCTTCACAAGGTCCTTTGCTGTTGTTCTGGGATTGATTTGCACTTTTCGCACCAAAGTACGTTCATCTCTAGGAGACAGAATGCGTCTCCTTCCTGAGCGGTATGACGGCTGCATGGTCCCATGGTGTTTATACTTGCGTATTATTGTTTGTACAGATGAACGTGGTAACTTCAGGCATTTGGAAATTGCTCCCAAGGATGAACCAGACTTGTGGAGGTTTACAGTTTTTTTTCTGAGGTCTTGGCTGATTTCTTTTGATTTTCTCATGATGTCAAGCAAAGAGGCACATTTTTTTGATGGTAGGCCTTGAAATACATCCACAGGTACACCTCCAATTGACTCCAATGATGTCAATTAGCCTATCAGAATCATCTAAAGCCTTGACATAATTTTATGGAATTTTCCAAGCTGTTTAAAGGCACAGTCAACTTAGTGTATGTAAACTTCTGACCCACTGGAATTGTGATACAGTGAATTATAAGTGAAATAATCTGTCTGTAAACAATTGTTGGAAAAATATTTGTGTCATGCACAAAGTAGATGTCCTAACCGACTTGCCAAAACTATAGTTAGTTAACAAGACATTTGTGGAGTGGTTGAAAAACTAGTTTTAATGACTCCAACCTAAGTGTATGTAAACTTGCGACTTCAACTCTATGTACCTATCCAAATCATGTCCAATCAGTTGAATTTACCAGAGGTGAACTCCAATCAAGTTGTAGATGTTTCTCAGGGATGAAACAGGATGCACCTGAGATACATTTAGAGTCTTATAGCAAAGGGTCTGAATATTTATGTAAATAAGGTATTTTTGTTTTTCCTTTTTTTATACATTTGCTCAGATTTCGCAAAACCTGTTTTCACTTTGCCATTACGAAGTATTGTGTGTAGATTGATGATAAAAAACATTAATTTAATACATTTTAGAATAAGGCTGTAACGTAATAAAATGTGGAAAAAGTCAAGGGGTCTGAATACTTTCCGAATGCACTGTATATACTGCCTTCAGAAAGAAGCCTGTTCATAATTATTCCACATTTTGCTGAAAGGTGAATTAATCTGTCAGTGTCTGGTGGAAACCAGACTGATTCAGATTTTTCTCTAGGATTTCAACTGTGCTTAGCTTCATTCAGTTTCTTTTTTATCCTGAAAAACTCCCCAATGATTACAAGCATACCCATAACATGATGCAGCCACCACTATGCTTGAAAATATGGAGAGTGGTTCTCAGTAATGTGTTGTATTGGATTTACCGCAGACACTTTGTATTCAAGACAAAAATGTAATTGCTCTGCCACATTTCTTGCAGTATTACTTTAGTGCCTTGTTGCAAACAGGATGCATGTTTTTATTCTGTACAGGCTTCCTTCTTTTCATTCTGTCAATTAGGTTAGTATTGTGGAGCAACTACAATGTTGATCAATCCTCAGTTTTCTCCTATCACAGCCATTAAACTCTGTAACTGTTTTAAAGTCACCATTGTGACTTTTTGTTTTGTGAAATATCTGAGCGGTTTCCTTCCTCTCCGGCAACTGTTAGAAAGGACGTCTGTATCTTTGTAGTTACTAGGTTTATTAACACACCATGCAACGTGTAATTAATAAATACACTATGCTCAAAGGGATCTTCTTTTTTTTACCTCCTCGGTCTTTGTGGTTGAATCTGTGTTTGAAATTCTCTGCTCAACTGAGGGACCTTACAAATAATTGTATGTGGGGTACAGAGATGAGGTAGTCATTCAAAAATCATGCTGAACTCTATCACACAGAGTGAGTCCATGCAACTTATTATGTGACTTGTTATTTCCAATGTTTACTCCTGAACTTATTTAGGCCATAACAAAGGGGTTGAGTACTTATTTACTCAAGACATTTCAGCTTTCATTTTTAATACATTTGTAAAAATGTATAAAAACAGAATTCCACTTGGACATTATGGGGTATTGTCTGTAGGCCAGTGACAAACATCTCAATTGAATCCATTTTAAATTCAGACTGTAACATGACAAAATGTGTAAAAAGTAAAGTGGTCAAATACTTTCTGAAGGCACTGTATAATATACTGTATATAAATATACATAAAGCATTATAACACTCTATAAGATTACCTTTATTGTACTACATTTATCTTGTCCTTCTAATATGCATTATGAATATGAGATCATTACCAGGTATTTATCTAACATCCACTAACAATGCCTCACTCAACAGAACCAGTCTTGGTCAGAAACGTACAAAATAACAACATGCACAAAAGTTTAAAAAAGCATTGCATCCCGTTCACATTGCATCCAGTTGCTTCAAATCACACGAAGAGGAAACCTCAAAAGGGTACCAATCTTGTGGTCACCTCAGCGGCTATTGGAGAGATTGCTACACTGTTTTACTACACAACCAATTGACCAGCAGAATCCTATGTAAGCCTATCTCAGATCTGTTTCCTTTAGAGCAGTGGTTCCCAAACATTTTATAGTCTCATACCCCTTCAAACATTTAACCTCCAGCTGCGAACCCCCTCTAGCACCAGGGTCAGCACACTCTCAAATGTTTTTTTGCCATCATTGTAAGCCTGCCACACACACACACACACACACACACACACACACACACACACACACTATATTTAAACATAAGACTGAGTGTGCGTTTTTGTCACAACCTGGCTTGTGGGAAGTGACAAAGAGCTCTTATAGGACCAGGGTACAAATAATAATATAATAATCAATCATTTGGCTCTTTATTTAGCCATCTTACATATGAAACCTTATTTGTTCATCAAAAGTAATTGTGAATAAGTCACAGGTTAATGAGAAGGGTGTGCTTGAAAGGGTGCACATAACTCTGCAATGTTGGGTTGTAATGGAGAGAGTCTCAGTTTCAAATCATTTTCCACACAGTCTGTGCCTGTATTTAGTTTTCATGCTAGTGAGGGCGAGAATCCACTCTCACATAGGTACGTGGTTGCAAAGGGCATTAGTGTCTTAACAGCGCGATTTGCCAAGGCAGGATACTCTGAACGCAGCCCAATCCAGAAATCTGACAATGGCTTCTGATTAAATTCAAATTTCGATGAGGCTCTCTTGTTCAGATATTGATTAGTGGACTGGAGGCAGGGCATGAAAGGGATAACGAATGCAGTTCTTTGTGTCATCCGTTTTGGGAAAGTACCTGCGTAATTGCACACATATGACATTGTCCGTAAGCTTGAGTTAATTTGCACACCAAAAAATCATACAATGATGGAAAGACCTGTGTGTTGTCCTTGTTAATGCAGACAGAGAAGAGCTTCTTCTTAATCATAGCCTCAATTTTGTCCCGCAGATTGAATATAGTTGCAGATAGTCCATGTAATCCTAGATTCAGATCATTCAGGTGAGAAAAAACATCATCCAGATAGGCCAGTCGTGTGAGAAACTCATCATGCAAGCGGTCAGACAAGTGAAAATTAATGTCAGTAAAGAAAATGTAAGCACGTCTCTCAATTTAAAAAAAAAAATGTGTCAATACTTTGCCCCTTGATAACCAGCGCACTCCTGTATGTTGTAAAAGGGTTACATGGTCTCTACCCATATCATTGCATAATGCAGAACATACATGAGAGTTCAGGGGCCTTGCATTAACAAAGTTAACCATTTTCACTGTAGTGTCCAAAACGTCTTTCAAGCTGTCAGGCATTCCCTTGGAAACAAGAGCCTCTCGTTGGATGTGTAGCCAAGTGGTGTCTGGAGCAACTGCTTGCACATGCGTTACCCCTACACTATGTCTCCCCGTCATGGCTTTTGTGTCATCAGTACAGATACCAACACATCTTGACCACCAAAGTCCATTTGATGTCACAAAGCTGTCCAGTACTTTAAAAATATCCTCTCCTGTTGTCCGGGTTTCCAGTGGTTTGCAGAAGAGGATGTCTTCCTTAATTTGCCCCCATAAATGTAACGGACATACAGTATACCAGGAGCTGTGCCAGGCCCACCACGTCTGTTGACTCATCCAGCTGTAATGCATAGAATTCACTGGCTTGTATGCGAAGCAGTAATTGTTTCAAAACATCTCCTGGCATGCCACTGATGCATCGTGAAACAGTGTTGTTTGATGGAGATATTGTCTGTATAGTTTTTTTGGTCTTTTCCCCCAGCATTGTCCCAGCCATATCCGCGGTAGCAGGATGAATGAAGTCCTCAACAATAGTATGGGGCTTGCCTGTCCTAGCCACTCGGTAGCTCACCATTTAAGACAACGTCATTTTTATTAATGGTATATTTTGCTTTTATACATGTCTTACTACTCGAAAGTCATCTTAATTCTCGCTCAAAAAACTCCTGTGACGGTTTCATCAAGTTGTGAGATAGTACTTTTGCACATATAACACAATGTGGCTGAGGAAATGTATGAGGGCACAAGGCGAGACCCAAATGCAGACACAGGAGGCAGATGGTAGTGCTCCTATATTTATTATAACAAAGGGAGTAGGCAAAGGCAGGTCAGAGTCCAAACAGTACCAGACGATAGGCAGTCTCGAGGTCAAGCCAGGCAGCGGTCAGAAACCAGATCTGAGTCCAAAATCAGAACAAGGGGATAGGCAGACTGGTAGTCAGAACAGGCAGAGTGGTCAGGCAGGCGGGTTTGGAGTCAAGACAGGTAAGGGTCAAAACCAGGAGGACTAGAAACAGGCAGAGACTGGGAAAAATAGGAGCAAGGAAAAACGCTGGTTGACTTGGCAAACAAGAAGAACTGGCACAGAGAGACAGGAAACATAGGGATATATACGCCGTGGACAATAAGCGACACCTGGAGGGGGTGGAGACAATCACAAGGACAGGTGAACCAGGTCACGGTGTGACAGAAAGGCACTACTCCCAATATAAGTGAACCCCAAATGTATAGCCCCGTTGGAAAATATAAATGGACTGTTTGAAAATGTGAAGACATTTTTTTTTGCATAAAAAAATATATATAAATATTTTTTTAAGTATTTTATATGTGAATCATATCTTTATTTGGTGTACCCCTGACAGCATTGTGCGTACCTCTGGTATTCCCAGTTTGGAAATACCTGCTTTAGAGAAACCTAAACTTACACAAATAACTAGCTGTAATTTTGCTGAAAGTCTTTTTTATTTATAATCAGTTTGTACTAAAAAATATTAATTGTGTGCTCTCCACAATGTACACGTTTTTGACAAAAAATACATATTGAACAGCATTGTCTCTTCATAATGAGCAACATCTGGTGGTATAATATACACTACAATCCAGATATCATATTAGTTCCTCACACCTTACACTGAAAGTCAAACATGTGCTTATTTGTTATAAAAAAAATGGATTAATTAATGAATGATATAGACTTACAAGTCAACCTATAATCTGTAAGTATGTATTAAATATATGAGTAAGATGAAGGCAGTAATATACATTATAATACATTTTTTTAACATTAAAATACATTTGACAAAAATGTTCACAATACATTAAATGTGTTCCCTCCCGCCACTACTCTACTACAACACACAATCCAGGTGTACGTGTGTATGTTATGTGTGCTTCTATGTGTTTGTACCTGTGTTTATGACTCTTCACAGTCCTCTCTGTTCCATAAGGTGTATTTTTATCTGTTTTTTTATATCATTTTACTGCTTGCGTGAGTTACTTGATGTGGAAAAGAATTCCATGCATCCATGGCTCTATGTAGTACTGTGCACCTCCCATAGTCTGTTCTGGACTTAGGGACTGTGAAAAGACTTCAGGTGGTATGTCTTGTGGGTGTCACACCCTAATCTGTTTCACATGTCTTTGTGCTTGTCTCCACCCCCCTCCAGGTGTCACCCATCTTCCCCATAATCCCCAGTGTACTTATACCTGTGTTCTCTGTTTGTCTGTTGTCAGTTAGTTTTGTTTTGTCAAGCCAACCAGCGTTTTTTCCCGTTCTCCTGTCTGTCTCTAATTCCTGTTTTCTATCTTTCCAGGTTTTTGACCATTCTGCCTGCCTTGACCCTGAGCCTGCCTGCCATTCTGTACCTTGTTATATCACCCTGGATTACTGACCTCTGCCTGCACCCCTGTTTTTGTAATAAACGTTTGTTACTTCAAAACTGTCTGCATCTGGGTCTTCTCCTGAGCCTTGACAGAGGGGTATGCATGGGTGTCCGAGCTGTGTGCTAGTAGTTTAAACAGACAGCTCCATGCATTCAACATGTCAATACTTCTTACAAAAACAAGTAGTGATGAAGTCAATCTCTCCTCTATTTTGAGCCATGAGAGATGTCATGGACATTTTCTGTATTTACCAAATCATGAGAGCAAACCCACACAAGACAGTTAGTTATCACAAAGTCCATCTTTAATTATATGAGCTCTATCACAACCCTGTGACTCTCAGATCAATTCAGTGACTATAAATGAATTCTCTGAGAGTCCCTTACACATTGCAACTGAGATCCTTTATAGCAAAGACACACATAGCCAGACAGCAATAGGCATAATTTATCGTTCAGCTTTGTGTCCTAAACTATGTCCTTTTCTCAAACTCAGAACCATAAACAAATCCTCCATATCAACAGCCATATATCAAATCCATCCTATCTTGACAAGATCTAAGAGACACATTTACTGGCACACAGACATTGTGGAGCCAAGAGATACACGCTTGACCTCTCCCCTCTCTCCGGCCCAAATAACTTAGTCTTGACAGAGACCAGATAACTGCAACCTCGCCACAGTATTATACAAAAACATTCTGATGAGAAGTAACTTGCAAACATATGTTGAATATAAAACATCTTACCTATGTTACCAACAAACCAACAAACGGATTATTCCCCAACAGAGATTAACATACATATTATTAATGTTAGCTCTATGTGTAAATTTAAGGGCCGTCTGTGCTGCCATCTTCTGGGTCAGTTGTAATTTTCCCAAGTCCCTCTTTGTTGTACCTGATCAAATGACTGGACATTAGTCCTCTGCGACAAAACTAGGGCCTGTAGGACCTGCCTTGTTGATATTGTTGTTAAGACAGAGTAGCGCTTTATTATGGACAGACGCCTCCCAATCTTAGCTACTGTTGCATCATTATGTTTTAAACATAACAGTTTACAATCCATGGTTATTCCGACTTGCTCAATTTCCACATTATTCATTACAAGATTTAGTTGAGGTTTTGGGTTTAGTGAAGTAGCTGATGTGTATAGTGTTGACTCATCCACATACATAGACACACTGGCTTTACTCAGAGCCAGTGGCAGGTCATTGAAAAAGTAAGGGGCCTAGACAGCTGCCATGGGGAATGCCTGATTCTACCTGGATTATGTTCGAGGATGCCATTAAAGAACACCCTTATTAAATAACTCTCAATCCGCAGTGTATCAGGGAGTATAAAACCATAACATATACACTGCTCAAAAAAAGGGAACACTAAAATAACACATCCTAGATCTGAATGAATGAAATATTCTTATGAAATACTTTTTTCTTTACATAGTTGAATGTGCTGACAACAAAATCACACAAAAATTATCAATGGAAATCAAATTTATCAACCCATGGTGGTCTGGATTTGGAGTCACACTCAAAATTAAAGTGGAAAACCACACTACAGGCTGATTCAACTTTGACGTAATGTCCTTAAAACAAGTCAAAATGAGGCTCAGTAGTGTGTGTGGCCTCCATGTGCCTGTATGACCTCCCTACAATTCCTGGGCATGCTCCTGATGAGGTGGCAGATGCTCTCCTGAGGGATCTCCTCCCAGACCTGGACTAAAGCATCCACCAACTCCTGGACAGTCTGTGGTGCAACGCGTTGGTGGATGGAGCGAGACATGATGTCCTAGATGTGCTCAAATGGATTCAGGTCTGGGGAACTGGCGGGCCAGTCCATAGTATCAATGCCTTCCTCCTGCAGGAACTGCTGACACACTCCAGTCACATGAGGTCTAGCATTGTCTTGAATTAGGAGGAACCCAGGGCCAACCACACCACAATATGGTCTCACAAGGGGTCTGAGGATCTCATCTCCGTACCTAATGGCAGTCAGGCTACCTCTGGCGAGCACATGGAGGGCTGTGCAGCCCCCCAAAGAAATGCCACCCCACCCCACACCATGACTGACCCACCGCCAAACCGGTCATGCTGGAGGATGTTGCAGGCAGCAGAACGTTTCCAGACTGTGTCACATGCTCAGTGTGAACCTGCTTTCATCTGTGAAGAGCACAGGGCGCCAGTGGCGAATTTGCCAATCTTGGTATTCTCTGGCAAATGCCAAACGTCCTGCACGGTGTTGGGCTGTAAGAACAACCCCCACCTGTTGACGTCGGGCCCTCATACCACCCTCATGGAGTCTGTTTCTGACCTTTTGAGCAGACACATGCACATTTGTGGCGGTCATTTTGCAGGGCTCTGGCAGTGCTCCTCCTGCTCCTTCTTGCACAAAGGCTGAGGTAGCGGTCCTGCTGCTGGGTTGCTGCCCTCCTATGGCTCAAAACTCAAAATCTCACAATACATGGCCCCATTCATTCTTTCCTTTACACGGATCAGTCGTCCTGTTCCCTTTGCAGAAAAACAGCCCCAAAGCATGATGTTTCCACCCCATGCTTCACAGTAGGTATGGTGTTCTTTGGATGCAACTCAGCATTCTTTGTCCTCCAAACACGATGAGTTGAGTTTTTACCAAAAAGTTATATTTTGGTTTCATCTGACCATATGACATTCTCCCAATCTTCTTCTGGATAATCCAAATGCTCTCTAGCAAACTTCAGACGGGCCTGGACATGTACTGGCTTAAGCAGGGGGACACGTCTGGCACTGCAGGATTTGATTCCCTGGCGGCGTAGTGTGTTACTGATGGTAGGCTTTGTTATTTTGGCCCCGGCTCTCTGCAGGTCATTCACTAGGTCCCACCGTGTGGTTCTGGGATTTTTGCTCACCGTTCTTGTGATCATTTTGACCCCATGGGGTGAGATCTTGCGTGGAGCCCCAGATCGAGGGAGATTGTCAGTGGTCTTGTATGTCTTCCATTTCCTAATAATTGCTCCCACAGTTGATTTCTTCAAACCAAGCTGTTTATCTATTGCAGATTCAGTCTTCCCAGCCTGGTGCAGGTCTACAATTTTGTTTATGGTGTCCTTTGACAGCGTTTTGGTCTTGGCCAGAGTGGAGTTTGGAGTGTGACTGTTTGAGGTTGTGGACAGGTGTCTTTTATACTGATAACAAGTTCAAACAGGTGCCATTAATACAGGTAACGAGTGGAGGACAGAGGAGCCTCTCAAAGATGAAGTTACAATTCTGTGAGAGCCAGAAATCTTTCTGTTTGTAGGTGACCAAATACTTATTTTCCACCATGATTTGCAAATAAATTCATAAAAAATCCATTGGTGGCTGACTAAATACTTTTTTGCTTCACTGTATATACAAATACAATCAGTGGAAATAGGGGCCCAGGTGTGCGTAATGAAAGTTCTGGAGGGATCCGTGACAGCCTGAGGGCACACACGTTTTGGTATGTTTAGATTGAAAAGATGGCAAATGGGGGTGGCAATATCATCCGCTGTCATCCTCAGAAATGTTCCATCCAAGTTGGCAGTCCCAGGTGGCTTGTCATTGTTGATAGACAACAACCATTTTCTCACCTCTTCCACACTCACTTTACGGAATTCAAAATTACAATGCTTGTATTTCATAATTTGATCAGTTATACTTGGATGTGTAGGTTCAGCATTTGTTGCTGGCATTCCATGCCAAATTTTTCTAATCTTGGCAATAAAAAATTGGCACTTATCTTTGTTTCATACTATAGTTTGTTCTTCTTTTTGTCTGTTTAGTCACATGATTTCTCAATTTGCTGTAGGTTTGCCAATTGGTTATGCAACCAGACTTCCAATTCCTTTTGCCTCATACCTCTCAACCATAAAATTTTTCATTTCCTCATCAATCTACAGAAATTCAACAGTTTTTACAGTCATTTTACAGTCAAATCAAATCAAACTTTATTTGTCACATCCGCCGAATACAACAAGTGTAGACATTAGTGTGAAATGCTTACTTACAAGCCCAACAGTGCAGTTAAAGAAGAGTTAAGAAAATATTTCCAAATAAACTCAAGTAAAAAATAAAAAATACTAAAAAGTAACACCATAACAAAACAATAACGAGGCTATATACAGGGGATACCAGTACCAAGTCAGTGTGCGGGGGTATAAGTTAGTTGAGGTAATTTGTACATGTAGGTAGGGGTAAAGTGAATGTCCATAGAAAATAAACGAGTAGGAGCAGCTTATAAAAAAAAAGGGGGGGGGGGGCAATGTAATAGTCCGGTGGCCATTTGATTAATTGTTCAGCAGTCTTATGGCTTGGGGGTAGAAGCTGTTGAGGAGCCTTTTGGTCACAGACTTGGCTCTCTGGTACTGCTTGCCGCGCGGTAGCAGAGAAAACAGTCTATGACTTGGGTGACTTGTCTCTGACAATTGTATGGGCTTTCTTCTGACACCGCCTAATATATAGGTCCTGGATTGCAAGAAGCTTGGCTCCAGTGATGTACTGGGCCGTACACACTAATGGGTGCATGCTTATTAGTAACTGGAGTAAGGAATTTTATAAATGTGTCTGGTTGCTCCTCATTACACCCCACAGACCAGCTAATATTATTTAAGTCATCAATATAAGAATCACTACAAATCCTCTTGTAGGACATCTTATACACAAATATTAGGTCCAGCCTTGGAACTTTGGTTTTCCTAGATATGGCTACCATATTGTTATCACTACAGCCAATGGATTTGGATATTGTTTTACAGCAGATTTCTGCAGCGTTAGTAAAGATGTGAGCAATACATATGGATGATTTAATTCCTGTGCTGTTTGTAAATACCCCAGTAGGTTGATTGATAATCTGAACCAGGTTGCAAGCACTGGTTACAGTTCGAAGCTTTTTCTTGAGTGGGCAGCTTGATGAAAGTCAGTCAATATTTAGGTCACCCAGAAAATATACCTCTCTGTTGATATTACACACTAAGCTAAGGACCCTGGGACAACACCTCCCTATGCAACTGGATCCTGGACTTCCTGATGGGATACCCCCAGATGGTAAGTGTAGGCAACAACACGTCTGCCACGCTGATCCTCAACACTGGGGCCCCTCAGGGGTGCGTGCTTAGTCCCCTCCTGTACTCCCTGTCCACCCACGACTGCGTGGCCAAACACGACTCCACACCATCATTAAGTTTGCTGACAACACAACTGTGGTGGTCCTGATTACCGACAACGATGAGACAGCCTATAGGGAGGTCAGAGACCTGGAAGTGTGGTGCCAGGACAACAACCTCTCCCTCCACGTGAGCAAGACAAAGGAGCTGATTGTGGACTACAGGAAAAGGTGGGCCGAACAGGCTCCCATTAACATCGACGTGGCTGTAGTGGGGTGGGTCGAGATTTTAAAGTTCCAAAAAGTTCCAACAAACTATTATGGTTCAAACACACCAAGACAGTCGTGAAGAGGGCATGACCACACATTTCCCCTCAGGAGACTGAAAATATTTTGCATGGGTCTCCAGATCCTCAAAAAGCCCCCCAAAATTGTCAAAGACTCTAGTCATGTACAAATGACCCCCGCACATTGACTCGGTACCGGTACTCCCTGTATATAGCCTTGTTATTGTTATTTTATTGCGTTAATTTTTATAATTTTTTTGTTAGATTTTATTTGGTAAATATTTTCTTAACTTTTTCTTGAACTGCATTGTTTGTTAAGGGCTTGTAAGTAAGCATTTCACAGTAAGGTCTACACATTTTGTATCCGCCACATGTGACAAATAAAGTTTGATTTGATTTCACACATAATATCCAGATACTGTTTGTTAGCACTTGGTGGTCTATAGCAACTTCTTACAAGAATGGGCTTTAGGTGAGGCAGATTCACCTGTAGTCATATTACTTCAACAGTTTAGACATGAAATCCCCTAAGATTTACTGGAATGTGGCTTTGAATATAGACCACAACACCACCCTTGTTGGCATTTGTTTTTTTCTGTAGATGTTAGAACAATGTATTGGTGCCACTTTATCATCTAAGGTATTATCTAAGTGAGTTTCAGAAATAGTCAGTATATGAATGTTATCTGTTATCGATTTCATGAACCTTGTTTCTTAGGATACATATGTTAATGTGGGCTATTTTTAGCACTTTTCTGGGATGCTTGATAGTTTTGACTGTTTTTTTTTTAGATCAGTTTTAATATTGCAGATAGATTGTGGATTCCATCAACGTAATTGTCCGCATCATTTCCAATCATTTCCAATCCTCCATAGGAAAAGCAGCCAACAAGTGCTGGAAACTCCTTCAAGACTGTTGGAAAATCATTCCAGGTGAAGCTGGTTGAGAGAATGCCAAACATGTGCAAAGGATGGCTACTTTGAAGAATCTCAAATATAAAATATATTTTGATTTGTTTAATACTTTTTTGGTTACTACATGTGTTATTTCATAGTTTTGATGTCTTCACTATTATTCTACAATGTAGAAAATAGTCAAAAGAAAGAAAAACGCTTGAATGAGTAGGTGTGTCCAAACTTTTCACTGGTAATGTATATATAAATACATATATTTTAAAAATATTTTCCTTCATTATTTTCCCGTTTTATATTAAAAGCAGTTCATACATAATTATGACAAGACTGTATGCATTATGACCACATAATAATACACCGTACTACGCATATAAAGTGCATATGACGTGTGAAAAAAAGTATATGCTTTATTATAGTGTTACATAAAGTGCCTATAAATGGTTAACATATTTTCATTATAACAATCAAATGTTGCAATACATAGATTAATTTCCCCTGTGCGTTCCCTTCATCCTCCTCCTCTCCATCACATGAGGGCTTGCTTAGGTTGATCGGCCCGCCCCTGAGTCATGGCTGCCAATATGGCTGCCCCTCTCCTGCTGCCATCCTCAGAAACATGGAAAGTGAGTTTACATTTTGGGGCCAGGATGGCCACAGTCTCCTTCAGCCGCTCACTAAACCTGGAGGAGACAGAAGGGAGAGAGTCAAGGATAGTCGAGAGAAGGTGTAGTATATTATTGGGACACATGAATGGCGTTTAGATATGAAAAGCAATAGAGGCAGAAATGATTAACAGTTTTGTAGACATGGTGTTGAGACAGGGTTAGCTTTGGTATGGGAGTTGTCTCTCCAGACATTTGCCTAGGTCTGGGTTTCCGAGACTTGTACGGGAGTACAGTGATAATTTTGGTCAATTGGGTTGACAAAAGGGAATACAAAATGCAAAATAGAGTTTAGGTAAGTTTGATTTATCCTTACTTGGGGTGTTCTGTATAGACAGAGCCATCCATCCCCACATTGATACATAGCTTGTCCAGTCCACGGCTGCCACGGATACAGTTGCCAATGGTTACCAGGCAAGCAGCGCACAACTTGGCTGGTGACATGCACCTCAGGGCGAATGCAGGGAGGAGGCAAAGGATGTACTGGACTGGGGACACGTACTTCAGGGTGAGTACGAGGAGGAGACACAGGACGTACCGGACTGGGGAGGAGCACTGGAGGCCTGATGCGTGGGACCGGCACAGATTGCACTGGACTGGTGACACGCTCCTCCAAATTCCTACGTTGCCGCATACTCCTCGCCAACTCCATTCTCCAGTATCCCTCCTCGCACTGTTCTATTGAATCCCAGGCGGGCTCTGGCACTCTCCCTGGGTCGACCGACCACCTCTCTACCTCCTCCTAGGTTGTCTCTGGTTCACACCTCGGCACCGCCGACCAAGCGGCCTCAAACCGCTTGGTCCATTTTTTAAACACAAACTGGAATTGAGAATCATATAAAAAAATAACACCTGTGTTACGTTCGTTGAAAGACGGATTGGACCAAGGTGCAGTGTGGTAGGTGAACATCCTACATTTATTAAATGAACACCAAAAACAAGAAAGAATAAACGACACCTAAAGTTTTGTAGCGCTAACACAGCAACTAACCAAAAACAAGATACCACAAACTAAGGTGGAAAAAGGGCTGCCTAAGTATGATCCCCAATCAGAGACAACGATAAACATTTTATATATTTTATTTTATATATGAATGCTTCCGCTCAGTGTTTGAGATCAATTGACACCCTTTACCATGGCACTTTGAGATTTATTTTAAATTGCAAAACCCTTACGCACCACTTCACTTTGTATACCAGGGTTGGCTGGCATTCTCTAGTCACTCGTAGGCTCAGGCACTGGTATACCTTTATTTACAAAGCCATTTTGGGTTTACTACCTTTTTATTTGGGCATTTTTATTGTTCAGAAATGTGGTGGGTACTCTCTTCATTCGCTGGACTGCTAACTGTTCCAAATGTCCAAACTGAATTTGGTAAAAGGGCTTTTATGTACTCTGCGCCATCGTCTTGGAACACCTTAAAAAATACTTTTAAACTGGTAGAACTTGTCCCGATTGGTATTTTTAAATCACTGATGAATGATATTGAGACTGATTCTCTGACCTGTCAATGTTTTTAATTTGCTGTTTTTAATTTTGTTATACTCTTGTGAATTCTATGGTTTTTACTAGATTACTTGTAGCTTTTCATGTTGTTTGTCTGTAATTTTTGTAATGACTTGGTGCTGCCTTTCTTGGCCTGGACCCTCTTGAAAAAGAGATTTTAAATCTCAATGAGCCCTTCCTGGTTAAATAAAGGTTATATAAAATAAATAAACTAAAACAGCTGCCTCTGATTGGGAACCAGACTAGGCCAACAAAGAAATAGAAACATAGATTTGCCCACCCAAGTCACACCCTGACCTAACCAAATAGAGAATAAACAAGGCTCTCTAAGGTCAGGACGTGACAACCTGTCTATATAAAGTAAGTGCCGTTTTTAGTCCCTTAATACAACTTCTATATCAGATACGTTAACCCTTTAACCCTATTCTCAACCGTCTAGAAGAGCATGTTTTGACAATGGATTGAGAAGTGGATATGGAAAAAAAAACTTCACTTGAACTTGATTGGTCAAATCCCCCAGCTTTCCTGCATCAATTTACATAATTGGTCAACTTTGGGTTGCAGCAGTTCAGGGTTGTGGCACTCTAACTTTGCCTACTCAGAGGGCTGTCAGAAAACCAAAAATCAATCTCAGAAAACTTCAAATCAGTCACCAAAGATATGGGATAAAAGGCAGGAATTCAGTTGGTTTGGGATGAATATTTTACCACTCCTGTTATAGAGACCTTGAAGGTTATGAAAATAGATAGTTAAAATGTAAAAAAGGTCAAAAGCAAGAACTTTGTAAAAAATGTACTCAACCAGTTGGTTGATATGTCAGTAAAAAGTACTGTGGACTAAAATACTTATTTTGGTTAAAAAGTACATGATCTAATTGTTGACAACCCACTGCATTAGACAACATACAGTTGAAGTCGGAAGTTTACATTAGCATAGCCAAATACATTGAAACTCAGCTTTTCACAATTCCTGACATTTAAACCTAGTAAAAATTATAGTTAGGGTCACCACTTTATTTTAAGAATGTGAAATTTCAGAATAATAGTAGAGAGAATCATTTATTTCCGCTTTCATTTCTTTCATCACATTCTCAGTGGGTCAGAAGTTTACATACACTCAATTAGTATTTGGTAGTATTACCTTTAAATTGTTTATTTGGGTCCAACGTTTCGGGGTAGCCTTCCACAAGCTTCCCAGAACAAGTTGGGTGAATTTTGGCCCATTCCTCCTGACAGAGCCGGTGTAACTGAGTCATGTTTGTAGGCCTCGTTGCTTGCACACGCTTTTTCAGTTCTGCCTACAAATGTTCTATATGATTGAGGTCAGGGCTTTGTGATGGCCACTCCAATACATTTACTTTTTTGTCCTTAAGCCATTTTTCCACAACTTTGGAAGTATGCTTGGGGTCATTGTCCATTTGGAAGACCCATTTGCGACCAAGCTTTAACTTCCTGACTGATGTCTTGAGATGTTGCTTCAATATATCCACATAATTTTCCTACCTCATGATACCATCTATTTTGTGAAGTGCACCAATCCCTCCTGCAGGAGAGCACTCCCACAACATGATGCTGCCACCCCTGTGCTTCCAAACATATCGATGGTCATTATGACCAAACAGTTTTATTTTTGTTTCATCAGACCAGTGGACAAGTACGATCTTTGTCCCCATGTGCAGTTGCAAACCCTAGTCTGGCTTTTTTTATGGCGGTTTTAGAGCAGTGGCTTCTTCCTTGCTGAGCGGCCTTTCAGGTTATGTCGATATAGGACTCTTTTTAAATGTGGATATAGATACTTTTGTACCTGTTTCCTCCAGCATCTTCACAAGGTCCTTTGCTGTTGTTCTGGGATTGATTTGCACTTTTCGCACCAAAGTACATTCATCTCTAGGAGACAGATGTGATGACTGCGTGGTCCCATGGTGTTTATACTTGCGTACTATTGTTTGTATAGATGATCGTGGTACCTTTAGGAGTTTGGAAATTGCTCCCAAGGATGAACCAGACTTGTGGAGGTCTACAATTTTTTTCCCGAGGTCTTTTGATTTTCTCATAATGTCAAGCAAAGGGGCACTGAGTTTGAAGGTAGGCCTTGAAATACATCCATAGGTACACCTCCAATTGACTCAGATTATGTAAATTAGCCTATCAGAAGCTTCTAAAGCCTTGGCATAATTTTGGGGAATTTTCCAAGATGTTTAAAGGCACAGTCAACTTAGTGTATTTAAACTTCTGACCCACTGGAATTGTGATACAATGAGTTATAAGTGAAATAATCTGTCTGTAAACAATTGTTGGAAAAATATTTGTGTCATGCACAAAGTAGATGTCCTGACTGACTTGCCAAAACTATAGTTTGATAGCAAGACATTTGTGGAGTGGTTGAAAAACGGGTTTTAATGACTCCAACCTAAGTGTATGTAGACTTCCGACTTCAACTGTACATTGGTTAAACCACAATTCATCAATTTTCAGACTACAGGTTGCCTATATAAAAATGCATATAATAATAATAAAAATGTAGTTTTTCAAGAAAGCCATTCTGAAGGACATTGCACTACCATAACTTGTACAAATTTGACATCAGTCCTCATTTAACAATGCTTGCCAACCTATAAAAGCCATTGAAGCAGACCTAAATTAATGCTTGTAATATTGTTGAGATTAGTAAAATTGCTATGCATATTTCCTTTCTAATATGGCATCAAATGGCTACCCGGACTACCCCCAAGGGGTACCAGTACTGAGTCAATGAGCGGGGGTACAGGTTAGTTGAGGTAACAGTCTATGACTTGAGTGACTGGAGTCTTTGACAATTTTTTGGGCCTTCCTCTGACACCGCCTAGTATATAGGTCCTGGAAGGTAGGAAGCTTCCCCCAGTGATGTATTGGGCCGTACACACTACCCTCTGTAGCACCTTATGGTCGAATGCCGAGCAGTTGCCATACCAGGGGGTGATGCAACCGGTCAGGATGCTCTCGATGGTGCAGCTGAAGAACTTTTTGAGGATCTGGGGACCATTGCCATATCTTTTCAGTCTCCTGGGGGGAAAAGGTGTTGTTTCCACTTCACAACGGTCTTGGTGTGTTTGGACCATGATAATTTGATGGTGATGTGGACATCAAGGAACTTGAAACTCTCGTTCCACTCCACTAGTCTCTTCAATGGGGGCCTGTTCAGCACTTCTTTTCCTGTAGTCCACGATCATCTCCTTTGTCTTGCTCAAATTGAGGGAGACGTTTCTGTCTCTGACCTCCCTAAAGGGCTGCCTCATCGTTTTCGCTGATCAGGCTTACCACTGTTGTGTCGTCAGTAGACTTTCTGAAAGCTGTTCTTTGGGGAAGCCACACACACATTTCACTTCAGATTTCAGAAGATGGCGTGGGGTCCAGAAAAGAGGACAGGTCAGGCAGAAACTGACCGTAATAGTTTAACAAGATTAATCTCAACTGAGTTTATTTCCGCTATTACAACATTGAGTCTCTGCCGTTCACATTGGCTTCCAACACTCCAGTCCACAGTCCAGAATGTCACCTTTTATTTTAGGCTACCTTTCATACATACACTATGTATATACTTGGACAGTGAAGATACAATTTGGGATTTGACAAATATTTTCACAGTAGAGAATAAAACCTTTTATTTAAGGGTATTTTCATGAATATCGTTTTTACAGTTTAGAAATGAAAGCACTTTATGGATCTAGTCACCCCATTTGAAGGGGTCATAAGTATTTGGACAAATTCACTTGTGTATTTAGTAAAAAATGTACTATTGAGTCCCATATTCCTAGCACACAATGACTACATCAAGCTGGTGACTAACTTTTGGATGCATTTGCAGTTTGTTTTGGTTGTGTTTAAGATTATGTTGTGCCCAATAGGTACTGCAGGAAATGTATTACTTGTGTATTTGAGGTTTAAAAATGCTTCTGAAGTTTGTAATTTCCACTTAGAAATGTCAAACTTGATTTGACCTTAAAAAAAAAAGAATTAACTCATACAAAAATGATAACTTGCATTATTATTATCCTGCTGTAGCAAACTGGCTCAAATTAAAGATCCAACATCTGCAATGTATCATGTCATTTTGGAGTCACTTATTTAAATAAGAATAAAATGTGAGCCCATAGTTTGGGTCACTGTGTGCATTTCTTTCTAGTGTGTAAAGATGAATCAAATCTAACAGATTTGTAAGAAAGTACACAAAATAAACATTTAGATGTATTATTTAATCACACATTAACACACATTTGTATCACTTGATTCAGTGTAACAAACAATACAAAGAAAAGATATGCAGTGGTATTTAAAAAAAAAAAATTTGACAGTATTTTCTATTTTTTAGTAAATTTGAATTTCCGATTGAATTTCCTCCCTCTTTGTCTGGGCCTAGAGGAGGAAGAGGAGGAAGTACAGGAAGAGTACTGGCGCTTGAAGTCAATAAGGCAGTCTGTGGCTTCTGAGATGGAGGTGAAGGATCGGATGGGCGAGGTGCTCACTCTGAAACCTGAGACGGCGATGTCTCCACTTCCCCCAGACTCTCCCAGATCCTCAATAAGGCCACTGAAAGCAACAATCACATGGTTATAAATGGCAGGGTCATGATCATTAGAGCACACCGTAGTAAAACTTTATGCAATGAATAAGGAAAAGTGTTTATTGGACATGTCCAGGTAGTTCCTCCCTCTTTCAGTCCATGTTGTGCCTACTGAACATGATCCAGGTGTGAGCTAGAGGTAGTACACTGATATTGTTACAGTGACACTGTCGATAGTCACACAAACAATCAGGCAAGCACTAAACTTCGCGGTCTGCTTACCATCTCATATTCACAAAATATGTTAATATGCATTCATAAACTATTAAACCAGAAGAAAATACACCACTTCAAATGAATAACTACTTTACATAGGGGTACACAACAGTCTTAGTCAACCATGGACAAATATGAAGGCATAAGCATATAATGGAGTTGCTATGATGATTTAGAGAGTTATTAATCAGGGTGTATCCTTGACAGACATACCCAACCAGGGTCTGCTTATCAGACTTCCCTACCTATCACACACATGGAACAGCCTGTGTCACCAGAGGTGGGTGCAACAGTAACATTAGTCAAATGGAGTTTCCAAAAACAATCCATTAGTGCATTTCCTGTTTTGCTGACCTGTGTTGGCTCCTGAAAGCAGCATCACATGGTCCGGCCTCAGCAGTCCCTAAAAGGAGACAAAGTAGAGGGAAAACATTGGCTCTCTTTTTCACCCATTCAAACAAGGTGGAACGAGGAATTTTGAACATGTAAAACAACATCATCACAGTTTGAGAGAGTGAGTGTACCTAAATCTCTGTGCTCTGTCTGGTCCAAAGCACTCAGCAAGTCTCCACTCTGGAAGATCATCCATCACACAGAGGGAAGAAAGAGCAGAAGACCAATGGTGAGTGCTTCACGACAGCTAGGGAAACCACACTGTCTGCAATTAACTACCAATGGTCTACAACAGCTGGCTTGGTTTTGATAACAACTACATATACAGTGTATAATGCTGTGCAATAGTGCTAACTAGGAGTACCTTTCCGGCCCTGGATGCAGCCTTGGACACTTCTTGGTTTCTGATGCAGTCCTCTACGTGCTTCTCATAGTCCCGGAGATGAAATAGCTGCTGACACAGGAAGCACTTCTCTCCCTGCACTGCCCTGCTCGGAAGACAACACAGACAGGTTAAAAGGTATGAACAGGTTACTCTATAGTAGGTATGTCAAAATAATTTAGCCTAAAGTGACGTTCCTTGTGAATGTAAACTATGTATAGGAGACTAGCTGTTAGACCAAGGTCAATCCACTCATACCTACTTACTTGCCAGAGCCAGAAGAACAGGGCTGCTCCTCTCCAATTCTTTCTCCCCTTCTGGTCCTCTTCCTATGAGACTTCACTGTAACTACATATTAAGCAAGGGACTGTTTTACTCTCTGGGGTCAAACATAATATTTCACTACACATCCTTGACTTGCATTGTTCCTTTGTCAACATCCTTGCATAAACAACAGAGATTACTTTAGATTGAGCTGAAGAAACAAGTGTCTATTGTATGCGTGTCTTGCTGCGTGTTCTCACCTTGCGATTGGCTCGGAGCCATCATCTCCTCTTCCTCCATGTTAGCGGTACTACCGTCACAGTAGGCAGCGTGCAGCTCAATCTCCGTCAGGGGGAAGGGGCGCATGCACATGGGACAGTCCATGCTGGGGCTCTGAGGGGGTGCAGGTTCTGAGACCCCACCCTGTACCTCCCCAGTCTCCTCCATTTCCACCCTGACGTCCTCTCCTCTAGCAGGACTCCTAACAGGGCCACTCCTCCTCTCCTCTTTCACCTCCATCCCCTCTACACGCTGCTCCAGAGGATGGGGTAATGAGAGAAAAGTCTGGATCTGAGGCAGGGACTGCCTCTCTGGTTTAGGCTAGGGGTAACCAAATCAAACCACAGACATTAAAAAACACACAACTATGATAGACATCTACAACACAACCTCACAATTCGACGAACACAGCCAAAATTTCTAGGTGTTGGATGAAAGAAGGAGAATCAGTCAGAACTGTAATCAGAATGCTCAGTTTAGGTATGCCATTTGTAGTGCAGAAGTTACTGACCCGTGCAGGGTTGGTGACCATCAGGTCTTGGGTGCCATCGTCACTGAGTTGGGTCTCTGCCATCAGAATCAACAAGAAAAAATAGAGGCATGCCAATTAAAAGCTACATATTATGAAGTGAAGCTCATAACATTTAGTATTTAGTTCTAAATGTAACCATATACACAAAGTATAGCAAACAATAGACATTAGGCACACCTTCCTAATATTTTTTCACCATTATTTAACCAGGTAGGCTAGTTGAGAACAAGTTCTCATTTACAACTGCGAGCTGGCCAAGATAAAGCACAGCAGTTCGACACATACAGCAACACAGAGTTTCACATGGAATAAACAAACAGTCAATAATACAGTATATATATATTTTTTAAGTCTATATATAGTGAGTGCAAATGAGGTAAGGTAAGGCAATAAATAGGCCATGGTGGCGAAGTAATTACAATATAGCAATTAGACACTGAAATGGTAGATGTTCAGAAGATGAATGTGCAAGTAGAGATACTGGGGTGCAACAGAGCAAGATAAATAAATACAGTATGGGGATGAGATAGTTGGATGGGCTATTTACAGATGGGCTATGTACAGGTGCAGTGATCTGTGAGCTGCTCTGACAGCTGGTGCTTAAAGCTAGTGAGGGAGATATGGGTTTCCAGCTTCAGTGATTTTTGCAGTTCGTTCCAGTCATTGGCAGCAGAGAACTGGAAGGAAAGGCGGCCAAAGCAGGAATTGGCTTTGGGGGTGACCAGTGAGATATACCTGCTGGAGAGCTTGTTACGGGGTGGGTGCAGCTATGGTGACCAGTGAGCTGAGAGAAGGTGGGGCTTTACCTAGCAGAGACTTGTAGATGACCTGGAGCCAGTGGGTTTGGCAACAAGTATGAAGCGATGGCCAGCCAACGAGAGCGTACAGGTCGCAGTGGTGGGTAATATATGGGGCTTTGGTGACAAAACAGATAACAAATTGGATGCAGTCTGAGTAGAGTGTTGGAGGCTAGTTTATAAATTACATCGCCAAAGTTGAGGATCGGTAGGATGGTCAGTTTTACGAATGTTTGTTTGGCAGCATGAGTGAAGGATGCTTTGTTGCGAAATAGGAAGCCAATTCTAGATTTAATTTTGGAATGGAGATTAATGTACAGTGGGGCAAAAAAGTATTTAGTCAGCCACCAATTGTGCAAGTTCTCCCACTTAAAAATATGAGGCCTGTAATTTTCATCATAGGTACACTTCAACTATGACAGACAAAATGAGAAAAAAAATCCAGAAATCATTTTGTAATTTATTTGCAAATTATGGTGGAAAATAAGTATACAAATTAATTACTTAAAAATCATACATGATTTTCTGTATTTTTGTTTTAGATTCCGTCTCTCATAGTTGAAGTGTACCTATGATAAAAAAAATGACAGACATGTACATGCTTTGTAAGTAGGAAAACCTGCTAAATCAGCAGTGTATCAAATACATGTTCTCCCCACTGTATATTGTCCTGCTAATAACAGGGTTAATTATATCTATGAGAATATCCAACGGGCTTTTATATAATTCTAAATGATTAATAATAATAATAATTTGCTTTGTTTAAAAATATATATTTTGGAGATGATTTTGTTTTCAAATAACGTAAATAGAGCGAGAAAAAGGCCATTCTTGAATATGGGGTGAGACATTGTTACTAATTTGTAAATAAAGCCAGTTTGTTATTTAGAATGATTTATTTCTGGTTTTAGAGGGTGCGAAACCAAATAAAAATAGTAATCTCATGGGTATCCCAGTCGAGGCCGGCACAGGTATTGAACCAGCATCTGAAGAAACACAGCTTGCACAGCTATGCAGTGTTTTAGACCGTTGCACCACTCAGGCGCTGCACAACGTGACAGGTTGGGAGTGGCCTACAGTACAAGCAAAATAACCCTAATAAAATCAAATAGAACTAGTGTCAAATTAGTGTAACAACAGTTTTAGTAAGTAATACTGAAGTTGTGCACAATTATCAGTTTGTATTTAGGTTTATGTCACCCATTCAATGTCAGTTAGAGACACAGTAGGACACAAAATCATAATCAGTGCTCCAACTCCCCCTTGCGCTGGTCTGGAGCAATGAAGTGGTGACGTGCTAAACCACAAACTACCTCTAAGTCCTGAAGCATAATCACACAACTTTTAGTGGAGCAAGCACTGTTGGTATCATAACCAGCCATAAAATAACACAATATATGTCACAACAGGTCTAAAAATGTGTCATGACAGTGTTATGAACATATTATGACAGGTTATGAGAAATTGTCTGCTGTTATTACATGGTTATGACAGTGTCACAATATGTTATGACGCTGGGTGTCAAGTAAAGTCTTACCATCATTTCTTATACCTGGAACTTCTAAGCCACCGACATCCACTACTTCCTCCCCCATTATTTCTTCCTCCTCCCTCTGCTCTCCCTCTTTTTCATCTTCTTCCTTTTCCTTCTCCAGCGGGACAGGCAGTGGCGATGGTCTTCTCTCTTCTTTTCTAAGGCCAAGACTCCTGGAAATTAGAAATCAACATGTTTTCATTCCTGTGCACATTTAAAGGACTTGTATCATTGAGATTATAGACAAGCTAGGTCCATACTGTATAATGTAGCAGTTTATGCCTCCCTTTCTTACCTTCGAGGTAGAATTTGTTGTTGATTGGATTCTACATGAAATACAGGTGAGGGCGATTTCTATGGGAAGACAAAACAAAGAGATACTTTTCTGGAGAAGAGCCTTTAGAAATACATAAATGTATTGCTCCTTATAAGTATTGACAAAAGTTAAGCAATACTCACTTCGTCTTGTTCAGGAGTGGACACAAACAGTGACTGATAGTCCTTCCACTCCAGTCTTCCTCTCCTCCCTCCCTCTTCCGTCCCTCCCTGTGACCGCCGCCACTCCCTTTCCTCACCCTCCTCTTCATCATCCTCTACCACCTCCACAACCTCTTCCTGCTGGTTTCTCACTCCCTGGACTTCTTCCTCCTCCTCTTCCTCCAGAAGTTCTGGGGCCCTGTGTCTCTTGGGGCGTCCACTCCTGGAAAAAGGTCTCTCTGGGGGCCCAGGAAGGACAGGCTCCCCCCAGCCTGCCTTCCTCAGCAGACCCCTCTGGGCTTCCTTCAGGCTCTTCTCATACACCTCCAGCTGGGACATGATCACCTGTAAGGAAAAATCTGTTAATTGCTATCAGTTACATACTCAGTTAGAAGTCATGACATCTGACATCAGGTCAATGAAATATTACAAAATGATGGATGGAGTGTCTACAATACAGTAGCACACAGAATGTATACAATGCATTCGGGAAGTATTCAGACCCCTTGAATTTTTCTACACTGTTACGTTACAGCCTGATTCTAAAATTAATTAAATAAAATATTTTCTACAATATACATGCAATACCCCATAATGACAAAGCAAAAAAAACATTTTTTTACAAAATGTTAACACATTTATTTAAAAAAAAATACACACATTAGTACTCAGATCCTTTGCCATGAGACTCAAAAATGAGCTCAGGTTCATCCTAGTTCCATTGATCATCCTTGAAATGTTTCTACATCCACCAGTGGTACATTCAATTGATTGGACATGATTTGGAAAGGTGCATACCTGTTTATATAAAGGTCCCACAGTTGACAGTGCATGTAAGAGCAAAAAGCAAGCCATGAAGCAAGCTGTTCCTAGGCCGTCATTGAAAATAAGAATTTGTTCTTAACTGACATGCCTGGTTAAACAAAAAGGTACTTAAACATTTTTTTTTTAATGAAGTTGAAGGAATTGTCTCCGAGACAGGATTGTGTTCGAGGAACAGATCTGGGGAAGGGTACCACAACATTTCTTCAGCATTGAAAGTCCCCAAGAACACAGTGGCCTCCATCATTTTTAAATGGAAGAAGTTTGGAACCACCAAGACTCTTCCTAAAGCTGGCCGCCCAACCAAACTGAGCAATTGGGGGACAATGGCCTTGGTCAGGGAGGCGACCAAGAAACCTGATGGTCACTGACAGAGCTCCTCTGTGGAGATGGGAGAACCTTCCAGAAAGACAACCATCTCTGCAACACTCCACCAATCAGGCCATATGGTATAGTGGCCAGACGGAAGCCACTCCTCAGTAAAAGGTACATGACAGCCCGCTTGGAGTTTGCCAAAAGGCACCTAAAAGACTCTCAGACCAGGAGAAACAAGATTCTCTGGTCTGATGAAACCAATAATTTAACTCTTTGGCCTGAATGCCAAGCGTCACGTCTGGAAGAAACCTGGAACCATCCCTACGGTGAAGCATGGTGGTGGCAGCATCATACAGTAGGGATGTTTTTCAGCGGCAGGGACTGGGAGACTAGTCAGTATCGAAGGAAAGACCAACAGAGCAAAGAACAGAGATCCTTGATGAAAACCTGCCCCAGAGCACTCAGGACCTCAGACGTTCCAAAAGGACAACAACCCTAAGCACACAGCCAAGACAACGCAGGAGGGGTTTCAGACAAGTCTCAATGTCCTTGAGTGGCCCAGCTAGAGCCTGGACTTTAACCCGATTGAACATCTCTGGAGAGACCTAAAAATGGCTATACAGCGATGTCCCCATCTGACCTGACAGAGCTTGAGAGGATCTACAGAGAAGAACGGGAGAAACTCCCTAAATACAGGTGTGCCAAGCTTGTAGCTTCAGACCCAAGAAGACTCAAGACTGTAATTGCTGCCAAAGGTGCTTCAACAAAGTACTGAGTAAAGAGTCTGAAACTGTTTTTGTTTTGTCATTATGGGGTATTGTGTGTAGATGGATGAGGGGGAAAAAACAATTTAATCAATTTTAGAATAAGGCTGTAAGATAACAAAACGCAGAAAAAGTCAAGGGGTCTGAATCGTTTTCAAATGCACTATATGCCCCTTTTTGTGTTCCCAGATGTCAGATACCCACATTGACTCCTAATCCAGAGAATGTCTATGAGAGAGAATAATAAATTAAGACTACATCATAAGAAAGATAAAGGATAACCTGTGTGTAGGCATTTGGGTCCTGCCCTCGCGGACAGAAAGGCACGCCCCAATAGTAGCACACCACTCCCCCATCCCTCTGGCCACCTGTGGGGGGAGAGAGGTGGCTGGAAGAGGCCTGGGGCTGGTGGGAAGAGGGGTATCTGGCTTGTGCCTCATCCTGGCTCCCTCTACCTGCAGCCTGTCTGGGGAGAAAGGGGGACGGAGATCCATACATGCCCTTGAAGGTGAACTTCTTCCGGATGCGCTTGGACTGGCTCTCTCCGTCCTCGCACGAGGAGTCTTCAGAGATGTGTGTGCGTTTCTTGGGGACGAGGCAGGGGCTGTGTATGTGTGGAGGGGAACAGTGGTGGTTGGTGTTTGTGGAGAGACATTGGTTGCTTGGTTGTGGGAGGTCATTCTCTTGTGGGAAGACTGGGCTGGGCAACTGAGCCGACTGCAAGAGAGAGAAGTTCCCACAATACACTGTAAATTAGGTTTCAGGTGAAGTCACAGGCTAAATAACAGTACTGCTAATATACAATCTCTTGTAGTTCCTTGGCATTACCTTTGCAGGACAGTCTTCCTCTTCATCATCATCTGACCAGCGTAGCGCCATATTACTGGTTATCTCCTGCATTGGCTGAGTCTCAAAAGCCAATGTAAGTTCCTCTGAATTAAGGTCTTCTTCTGCAGCTAAAGAGAACAATCATGCCAATACATACATAGGATCAGAACATAAAAGGGCAGGAAGAGGCCATATGAACCTGCCCTACCGCTTTTACTTGCTCTCATTAAAACTCAGTGTTGTTGTAACATTATTCTGTATGTATGATAGTTGTTAAAACAATAGAAAACATACCAAACTTTGCAGGCGTACTAATCCTGTTTACAGCGCTCTGTGAGGATTCACCCTGACGTTCCTCTTGGTCAACAATTTTGTCTGCAAATCCAGCTGTCTTCCTTATAGGCATGAGTCTCTTGTTCAGGGACAGGGTTGTTCTGAGGCGTGGTGGAAGGCACTTTGAGGATTCGCTGCTCTTCACATCCTCTCTGTCTCTGACCTCATGGTCTTCTGATGTAGAGACACTTTCAATACAGTTCTGTGGACCCTGGTCCCTTATCTGATCAGTTCTGGGAAAGACTGGGCTTCCAGGAAAGGTGGGACTTGCCGCTTTCTCTTCTTCTCCTGTATCACTACTGGAGAACATGGCACTTTTAGGAAAAGTTGGACTTGCCTCTTTTTCTTCCTTTCCTGAATCAGTCTCAGAGAACATAGGGGGACTCCCTTGGCCTGGTTCCCCACCTGCAGTTCTCTCTGTCCTGGAGAACGCAGGGCTTTTGGAGAATGTAGGGCTCTTTGGCTGAAAAGACTGAGACATCTGGGACTTTGTGGAAAGAGTTACGCTTGGAGGACTCTCTTGAGAACATAGTAGGAACCCAGAGGCCTGACAGTCTACTAGGAGGTCCTGGCTGAGCTTATGCAGGCACAGGATGAGTTTGCTGGCTGAGGGGACTGTAGTGGTGAGAGGGAATACAGGGGACTTCTTCCTGAGTTGGGACTCATTCTCTGTGGACTTGCATTCCTGAGATTCGACGTGGGCTGAGAGGTTTCCGAAAGGGTTCTTTAGAGAAGACCCCTCCTTAAAATGGCATAGAAAATGTCATTAAAATAACTTTGTTTTTTATTTTACCATTATTTAACTAGGCAAGTCAGTTAAGAACAAATTCTTATTTTCAATGACGGCCTAAGAACAGTGGGTTAACTGCCAGGGCCAGAACAACAGATTTGTACCTTGTCAGCTCAGGGATTTGATCTTACAACCTGCCGTCCCAGTAACGTCACTAGAACTAAATTGATTTGGAATGCAATCTAGACTGGTGATGATTGAAAGATGTGGCATTTAGATATAAGTAAGTAATTGGTTCTTCTAGACCTACATTAATGCTTATTAACACAAGTCTTCTGGTTAAAGTATCAATCAGACTCATAGAGAGTTAGATTTAGGCCCATAGTATCCCCTGAAGAAAGACAGAACTAAATGATTGCCATGACAGACAAATAATGAGGCACCACTGACCTGTGAAGAGAGAGGCATGGAGGTGGAAGCTTGGCTGAGGGGAGAAGACTGGGAGTAGACCTTCTGGGTCTGAGACAGGTCAGGCATATCTAGTAATGGACTAGACTCTTTTTTCTCCCTCCTGCTGGTTTCTGGGTTAGAAACCCCTACACTAACACCTACACCGTGGGCTCCCTCCCTGTCAGCCACACCATGGTTGGGGTAAGAGAGCTTCCGCCTGGGGGGCTGTATGCTGCTTTCTGCCTCTGGAGGGGAACGTTGACATTTCTGGGTAGGGCTCCTGTCCACCAGCAGAGATTCTGAGTGGGGATGAGTGTGTCTGTCCGCCTGGAGGGATAGAACAACACTCATGTATCACAGGAATAGATACAATGGGAGAAACATTTGTGGTTTTATCTGAAATAATGGCGAGGACTGCGACTGTCCTAGAGGAAATGTCCAGGCAACCTTTTATATCTGTCAGTATTCTCGACACTTACGTAGAGGCTTTCAGCGATGGCCTTCCTCATGGTCTCCTCCTCCTGTCGTTGCCTGAGAGCAGTGTTGCTGGCCTCCTGTTCACTCAGCCTCATGGCCAGATCCAGCATCTCTTCCTCAGTCATCTCTGAGAAGAGAGGGGACAGCTTCAGTACAGTAGATGACAAAGCTCCAACTAGCAGTGCTTCAGTGGTTACATTTTGGTGATTGATCATGACTCAGTTCCATTACAATATGTACAGTGGAGTTGTGTAAGGAGCCCCGGCGCTCAGTCTGAACATTAACACGCATCACTTGTCTAACGGTTTTGGGCGGCAGGTAGCCTAGCGGTTAAGAGCGTTGGACCAGTAACCGAAAGGTTGCTGGTTAAAATCCCTGAGCCGATTAGGTGAAAAATCTGTTGATGTGCCCCAAAATGTAAACGCATAACAACCTTATCTTTCATATCAGCTAGAAATAATTATATATAAAAAAAAGAAGGCTCAATTGATACACACCTTTATAGGGTTAGTGTTTTCACGCAGCCATATATCCATGTTACAGCCTATGTTTATTGGAAAACAGACAGTAGACCTGTGCTAATTAGCTACCTGCATCTAACACCTGCGTGTAAACGGAAGACAAACGTGTTGTCACAAAATACTGTTGACTGCAACTGTGTTAACACCAATTAAAACAGTGTAGAATAAGTGTGTATTTTGCATTTGTGAAATTATTTTTATGTGATATGAAAGTAGAGATTTATGTTTCTATAACCATACTGCAATTGAGAATTGACTCAGGTTTGAGTATTTGGCCGTTTTAGCTTACAGAACATGTAAGGTCCTTGGACTATAAACAATTAACGCTAGGCTCCTTTAGTCCATTATAGGGCTAATGTGCTACATGAGAATGATACGTCTAATTCGCTACGTTACAAATAAGGAGACGTATATTGGACAGTATACCGTTAGATCGTATTTTACTCTCCTTCTCCCGTTTATGCTCCTCTAACGATGTTGGTCTGAAGTCTTCATCCTGGGTCAGAAGAGAGATGAGTTGTCAATTACAGATTATGTTATATCTTGGGTCAGGTGCCTTTCTTTAAGAGACATAAAAGTGGTCTAAAGCAGAAATACTACTTGGCCGACAATTATCAAGTATAGTATAGAGTTATTATTTTCTAGTTAACATTTAATGATAGGTCACTTTACACATATAGATAACCAGTAGTTAGGTAGTTCTGTATCCGTGTAGCTAGCTAGCCAGTGTGTAACCAGCTAGCTAGCGAGTTTATCAGTTCAGCTGGGTAACGTTACCTCGTCGCTGTCTGAGATGACCACTCTGTCCTCTTCATGATCAACTGTTCGTCTTCGTTTCCTGGGACCATCATCAGCGTATCTGTTCTCTCGCTTTTTCCGAGGAGGCATGTTGCTGGGTTGAATTTGGTGCTTGATAACAAATATAGACGGTAAGTTTGCTTAGCTAGCTACCGTTAGCTATCCTTACGACTTGTGTCGCGGATGTCTGCACACTCATCTTCCTGAGAATTACGAAAAACCGAAAGTAGAACAGTTACTTAGCTAGCTATGTATATAACGATACGTGGAATTTAAGTTACAAATAATTAAGTTAAAGACTGTTAACCACATCCAGTGTTAGTTGGTAGGATTCCTACTTTTACCAAAACATTGACAAATCTCGATTCAAGAAGCCATGTTTTCTTCGATCACGTGACTCAATAAAAGGGAGGTCAAACTTTGAAGGGGACTGAAACTAGTATTTTTGTAACTAAAACGTTTCATTGTTCTGTCTGGCTGAAATGTACGGTGCAATACAGCACTACAATTGCACATTTCAAACAGGAAGAGCATGCTTTTTTAACGGGACCAGTTAAAACCTGTTCACAAATTAAACTACAGCAAGGTGTATTAAACGTCCCTGTGAAAATAATGTCCAAACGTGTGAGCAGAGGCCAGCAAAGTACTTTATGGCACTCTCAAAACACCCCCCTTTGTGGCTTTCTCGACCAATCCAAATATTATCAAAACACTCTTATACTCATTGACCCAGATAACAATTCTAGCTCACACACATAATATTTGTTATTTTGAACAAACTGTAGAAATCTGTAGAAAAAATGTACAAAGTCAGGATTAAACCCTACTGCCATAGAGGGTGGGCCCTGCTAACGTTACCACAACCACACCATCTTTGCTGCAACTGTTTTTGGTGTAGTCTGAGCGCAAGAGGTGAAGTGAGCACCTGAAGTAAGAGGCTCCCTTCAATCTGTCTTCTTCGATGAGGTTTAACGGAGGTTGGTATCCAATAAATGTTGCATTACTGCCACCAACTAGACTGGATTATAATCCCTTGTATTTTGTTTGGGACTTCAAAAAAAAACTACCATCCAACCCTACTCCATTAAATCTGTCTAGTCGTACCTCAAGCCAACAGCCTGAAATGACAGGACACCCCCTGTAACTCTTCTGCCGTCAAATCCCGTATAAAGCTGTGTATATTCCCCTTCAAGCCAAAGCCACGACAGCTTTTCAAGTAACTACACTGGAAACCACACATCCTGAGGACCAACAGAAACAAATCATTTTCACAAGACCACTCCGGGTTACCGTCACCGATTCCACAACACTTAACTCCATTTCCACTAGCCTGAAACCATGGATCAGCCAAAATCAAGGGTCCACTTTTTCCCAATGTCAAACTCATCATTACTGTCAGATTCATCTTTATCCTGACCCTCGGTGCAAGCCTCGGGCTCCGAGAACTTCACCACACCTACCACTTTAATAACTCTACATATAACCTTGATTAACCGGTGCCCCCATACATTGTCTCTACTGGTACCCTCTGTATATAGCTTCGCTATGGTTATTTTACTGCTGCACTTGAATTATGTTATTTTTTAGGTATTTTTCTAAACTGCATTGTTGGTTAAGGGCTTGTAAGTAAGCGTTTCACTGTACACCTGTTGTATTCAGCACATGTGACAAATAAAATTTGATTTGACCACCGATACCTCCGATACTTCCATTTCTCCTCCTGTCTTCGATCCGTTGTTCAGCTCACTCGGTTTACATTTTCTACCATTTTTCAACAAACCATCTCCCATTTTCCTAAGTTTTTAAACAATTCAAGCACACCCTCTTCCTCAACCTCCTGTCTCTCCTCCCTAATCCAAGTTTGTCTCCTGAAAATACTGCACTTGTCCTGACATCTTGTTCTTGCATGTCAGCAACTTTGAGAAAAATATTTTAAATCGGAGTTGTATGTTGTTCACACGTACAGTGCATTCAGAAAGTATTCAGACCCCTTCACTTTTTCCACGTTGTTACGTTACAGCCTTATTCTAAAATGGATTAAATACATCTACACACAATTCCCCATAATGACAATGTGAAAACTGTTTTTTTAGAGATTTTTGCAAAGGTATTAAAAATAAAAAACTGATACCTTATGCACATAATTATTCAGACTCGTTGCTATGAGACAAGAAATTGAGCTCAGGTGCATCCTGTTTCTATTGATAATCCTTGATGTTTCTCAAACTTGTAGTCCATCTGTGATAAATTCAATCGATTGGACATGATTTGGAAAGGCACACCTGTCTATATAAAGTCCCACAGTTGACAGTGTATGTCAAAGCAAAAACCAAGTCATGAGGTCGAAGGAATTGTCCGTTGAGCTCTGAGACAGGATTGTGTCGCTGCATAGATCCGGGGAAATGTACCAAAACATTTCTGCAGCATTGAAGGTCTCCAAGAACACCATGGCCTCCATCATTCATCATGGAAGAAGTTTGGAACCACAAGAGTCTTTCTAGAGCTGGCCGCCCAGCCAAACTGAGCAGTAAGGGGAGAAGGGACTTGGTCAGGGAGGTGACCAAGAACCCAAGGGTCCCCCTTCACAGAGCTCTTGGTTTCATCAGACCAGAGAATCTTGTTTCTCATGGTCTGAGAGTCCTTTAGGTGCCTTTTGGCAAACTCCAAGCGGGCTGTTATGTAACTTTTACTGAAGTGTAGCTTCCGTCTGGCCACTCTACCATAAATTACTGATTGGTGGAGTGCTGCAGAGATGGTTGTCTTTCTGGAAGGTTCTCCCATCTCCAGAGAAGAGCTCTTTCAGTGACCATCAGGTTCTTGGTCACCTCCCTAACCTAGGCCATTGTCCTGATTGCTCAGTTTGGCCTGGCGGCCAGCTTTAGGAAGAGTCTTGGTCTGGAGGAAACTAGACACCACACATGGCTCCTCATCCTTGCAGCCCCTGGAATTGTGTCATTGCAGAAAGACGTGGTTAGGAGAGGACAACAACTCAAGGCCAGCCAATCATGCCAAATAGTCCTTTGTTTCGACTGCTCACACCTCCCTAGATGGACGCAGACTCGGTGTGCACTATGAACCAAAGCACTTTGTACTAAAATGTAGTTTTAATCTTGTTAATAAAATGAAATCTGATGTCACTGTTCAGTAATTTAGTAATGTTGGAAGTACACCACAAATAGAATAAAGCCTTTAAAGTCTGTGGCACAAAGCTCTTCTGTACGTTGTCAGCACTTGAGGTTCAAAGAATGCACTGAAACACCTTCAAATCAAATCAAATTTTATTTGTCACATACACATGGTTAGCAGATGTTAATGCGAGTGTAGCGAAATGCTTGTGCTTCTAGTTCCGACAATGCAGTGATAACCAACAAGTAATCTAACTAACAATTCCAAAACTACTGTCTTATACACAGTGTAAGGGGATAAGGAATATGTACATAAGGATATATGAATGAGTGATGGTACAGAGCAGCATACAGTAGATGGTATCGAGTACAGTATATACATATGAGATGTGTGTAGACAAAGTAAACAAAGTGGCATAGTTAAAGTGGCTAGTGGTACATGTATTACATAAGGATGCAGTCGATGATGTAGAGTACAGTATATACATATGCATACGAGATGAATAATGTAGGGTAAGTAACATTATATAAGGTAGCATTGTTTAAAGTGGCTAGTGATATATTTACATCATTTCCCATCAATTCCCATTATTAAAGTGGCTGGAGTTGGGTCAGTGTCAATGACAGTGTGTTGGCAGCAGCCACTCAATGTTAGTGGTGGCTGTTTAACAGTCTGATGGCCTTGAGATAGAAGCTGTTTTTCAGTCTCTCGGTCCCAGCTTTGATGCACCTGTACTGACCTCGCCTTCTGGATGATAGCGGGGTGAACAGGCAGTGGTTCGGGTGGTTGATGTCCTTGATGATCTTTATGGCCTTCCTGTAACATCGGGTGGTGTAGGTGTCCTGGAGGGCAGGTAGTTTGCCCCCGGTGATGCGTTGTGCAGTCCTCACTACCCTCTGGAGAGCCTTACGGTTGAGGGCGGAGCAGTTGCCGTACCAGGCGGTGATACAGCCCGCCAGGATGCTCTCGATTGTGCATCTGTAGAAGTTTGTGAGTGCTTTTGGTGACAAGCCGAATTTCTTCAGCCTCCTGAGGTTGAAGAGGCGCTGCTGCGCCTTCTTCACGACGCTGTCAGTGTGAGTGGACCAATTCAGTTTGTCTGTGATGTGTATGCCGAGGAACTTAAAACTAGGTACCCACTCCACTACTGTTCCATCGATGTGGATAGGGGGGGGTGTTCCCTCTGCTGTTTCCTGAAGTCCACAATCATCTCCTTAGTTTTGTTGACGTTGAGTGTGAGGTTATTTTCCTGACACCACACTCAGAGGGCCCTCACCTCCTCCCTGTAGGCCGTCTCGTCGTTGTTGGTAATCAAGCCTACCACTGTTGTGTCATCCGCAAACTTGATGATTGAGTTGGAGGCGTGCGTGGCCACGCAGTCGTGGGTGAACAGGGAGTACAGGAGAGGGCTCAGAACGCACCCTTGTGGGGCCCCCGTATTGAGGATCAGCGGGGAGATGTTGTTGCCTACCCTCACCACCTGGGGGCTGCCCGTCAGGAAGTCCAGTACCCAGTTGCACAGGGCGGGGTCGAGACCCAGGGTCTCGAGCTTGATGACGAGCTTGGAGGGTACTATGGTGTTGAATGCCGAGCTGTAGTCGATGAACAGCATTCTCACATAGGTAATCCTCTTGTCCAGGTGGGTTAGGGCAGTGTGCAGTGTGGTTGAGATTGCATCGTCTGTAGACCTATTTGGGCGGTAAGCAAATTGGAGTGGGTCTAGGGTGTCAGGTAGGGTGGAGGTGATATGGTCCTTGACTAGTCTCTCAAAGCACTTCATGATGACGGAAGTGAGTGCTACGGGGCGGTAGTCGTTTAGCTCAGTTACCTTAGCTTTCTTGGGAACAGGAACAATGGTGGCCCTCTTGAAGCATGTGGGAACAGCAGACTGGTATAGGGATTGATTGAATATGTCCGTAAACACACCGGCCAGCTGGTCTGCGCATGCTCTGAGGGCGCGGCTGGGGATGCCGTCTGGGCCTGCAGCCTTGCGAGGGTTAACGCGTTTAAATGTCTTACTCACCTCGGCTGCAGTGAAGGAGAGACCGCATGTTTTCGTTGCAGGCCGTGTCAGTGGCACTGTATTGTCCTCAAAGCGGGCAAAAAAGTTATTTAGTCTGCCTGGGAGCAAGACATCCTTGTATTGAGATGAAGAAATGCCAAGAGAGCTTTTTCAGCACACATAAATAAACCTTTATTATTGCTTCTGGTCTCTGAAAGTAAGCCACAGTACAAAAGTGTCTGCTGAGAACAGACATGTAAACAAGTGTCTATGGAAACAAATGTGTCTGACTTCTGAGATGTCTGAACAACAACAAACTTCATTTCACTGTAGTCCCAGTCGTTCAGACCACGTCCTCCTCTTGTCTTGCAGCTGGTGATCAAGTTTCTCCCAGAGTTTTGGCAAGAGTTCATCCCATGAAGTCTGCTGTAGGTGCCAGGGCCCTGCGGAGAGGGAATTAAGAGTGTCTGGAGAGGTAGTGTTTGGGGCCGGTGAACAGGCAGTTCTGGGGCGAAGAGAACAAAACCAGGTGATGTCTCCATTCACTGGTGTTTGTGCCTTAAAGAAAAAAAAGGGCTATTTAGTACACATATCCAAAACGTTCGATGAAGATCAAATATCATTAACCGACACTACAATAGACTTATCATTTTGCAAAGGTTTGAGCAGTTGAGGAAGACTGGACAGCTACTCAATTCTGCTCAAACGTTTTCAACATTTTGAGTAGCTGGACCTAGCTACACAACTTTGACTTTGGTTTTACCAATTTGGGAAGCGTATGATGTTCTTTGACAAAATAATGTTTGATCAAATATTGTAAAGGTCTTTAGTTTAGTTGGCTTGCTTTCTCTGCACGAGTATGCTCCTAGGCTAGCTAGCCACTAGCCAGCGCTAGCTATTGTTAGCTAAACATGGCTACTCTTTTCAGTGACTACAATATAAAATACAACATACCTCTCATCCTTTGGTGAAGACATCATGTTGCTTTCAGTCTTCCCGTGTTGAACAAGCCAGCAGCAACATTTCTGTAGGAGCATTTCCACTGTGGCCCTTGTTTCTTTTCTTTGCCTTGACAAACTTGTTGCAAACCATACCCCACTTTTTCAAACAAGTGGTTGGATCGGACCCCAGCGTTTCCGCAATCACCCTCCATTAATTGGCATTTACATGCTGTTCTTTATATAATGTATGGCAATAATTGTAGTGGTTAAGGTACTTCTGTACCTCCTCGGTCAATCGATGCTTGAAGTTGTTGTTGTTGTTTTTTATGCTTGAAGTTGTTGTTCGCCATGTTGAATACACACTGAGTTTAGGGCTTCTTCTTCTTTAAAGTTGTATGGTAGACTACACCGGGTGTGTTGCCGCCACCTATGAGTTTCGGGCTGAAGAAGAAGAAACCTACGTCACCCTTACAGTTGACCAATCAAGGACGAAGGGGCATATACTTCGGCTCCCGAACTTCGGCTGGCCTCCAGAACAAAATGTAGTGTGCACGAACAGCCGTCAAAACCCTCGCAGAAACACCATAACGAACAAAAACTTCACAAAATGTCGTCATAATTGTGGCGTATAGCAGGTCAGCCATCAGGGGGAGACTGGTCGAGCCCTGGTGACAGACCGAGTATACATCATGAGGCGATGGCTCCCTCTACTGGACTTGCCAGGTCTCGACGGGCTCTCCGGCCAAGACTAATTGGGGCTGATTGTGGTTAGTGAGTAATCAAGGGCTGATTGCTCACCAGCTGGACGGGTCCCATAAAGCTGCCAGAAGGGCAGCACACGTATATGTATAGCTGGGGATGGTTCTGGAGGTAAAGGGAGGGAGTGCCGTTTTTGTTCACCACAGGATACAGCAAGACCCGGAGCCCAGAAGAAGGTATCCCCAGAGAGGGCTTCATGGGGGAGACCTATTATTTTCTTTTGGTTTGTTATTCAAATAAACACCCTTGAAACTGAGCTCGTCCTGCTCTCTGTGTATACGTTTTGACCAACCCCCCTGGTCTGCCGCATAATATATGTACCAAATGTTTCGGTTGGGAAGCAACCCTGCCTATTTCAGCAATTTCTCTTTTTAAAATTAGATTTTAAACCAAGCTGTGATCTTAACCACACTACTAACCCTATTCCTAACCTTAAATTAAGACCAAAAAGCACATTTATGTTTTAGGGGGGGGGGGGGAGTATAGGCTGTGGTAATTAGTGTAAACTGTTGTGCTTGTTCACATGTGTATCTGCCCTCTCATTGGCTAGAATTGTCCCACCAGATATTGCGTCCTTCTCAAAACCCATTGCATGACAGGTCAGAGGTTCCTCCCCTCTGACCTCCTTCATGGGTTTTGAGGAAGAGAGGACACTAGGAGTATGCAATTGAGATGATCCCATTGAGATTCTTCCATTTGCTGCGTTCACATGCTAGTCGGGACTGTAAACTTGTCCGACTTGCTAATAGGTTGTAGTTATACACATGCCGCGTTCAATCAGTTAGCAAGTGTGTTTCCTAGTTCCGACAAGCACTTGAACGCGGCAATTGACTGCCATTGTTAGGGCGGAGACAAGGGGAGAATCTTGCATTCTCCTCGGGTTGTCTCACCTCCTCAAAACCCATCAGAGGAGAAGGACCTCTGGCTTTCTCATCCAATTGGTTTTGAGAAGGTGGCTAGGAGAGGGGATTCAAGGAGTATGCAATTGAAATTTTCTGAAGTCAATCTCATAATTAAAAAGTATCTCTGTCGTCACAATTACACATGGCACTGGTCTGAAAGCTGAGATAGAATATGCACACGTTTTTTCTGTGTGTGGCCACTGCTCATGCTGTTAAGATGTTGGTGCCCGGAGAAGACATGTTTCTGAGGTCAGCAGGAGGATTATGAGATGGAGTTATGTCGGGATGCCACCGGGCCTCATGCAAAGTCAAGAGAAGAGGAATGAGGTGGAAGGTGTGGTGAAGAGCTTGGAACCCGAGCCATGCTAGGATATATCAGTTATCCTTTTAGAGCTTTTGTGCCAAATCTACTGCGCTGTTTCATGTGCCAGTCACAGAAGTTTGTAGGAGGGAGATTACAAGATGTGGGAAATGTGCAAGAAGGCATGGGATAGAGGATTGTGTAGTTCCAGTGGATAAAGTTGTATGTGTTAACTGTGGTGCCCATGTTGCTGGGGCTCAGAAGTGTCCAGTGCTAGAGAGAAAGCTTGAGGTGGGTAGACTCAGAGTATTGCAGAAGCTGTCATATGCTAAAGCAGTGAAGAAAGTAAAGGAGGAAAGGTCAAGGGTGAGAGGATCCCTGTGAGTAGTAGATCTGTGCCAGCACAGAGGGATAGGCCAATGAGTGATATATGCTTCAGTAAGGTTAGCTGGCTTCTAAGCAATGGTTATCAACTGTACTGCAGAAATGGAAATTAAATCACAGAAAATAGATGTAGTGGTAGTTGCAGGGAAGTATTTGTGTGTACGAGATTTGACTTCAGAAGAGTTACAGGGTGTAATGAGTGGTGGTGTCCTTTCCTCCCAGGCTGTTGGCATGGTGCAGGAGCAGATAGGGTCAAAGTAGTGGAATGGGGTAGTGGGTTTTTAATGATTGTAAGGTTAGTTGGTAGGGTAATTAAATATATATTTGTTTTCAGTGGCGATCCGTCATTCAGGGCAGGTGGGGCAGAGCCACCTGTTTTGAGCCTCACATTTTTACCAAAGAAAAAATAACATGCCTGTTTTGCATGTTATTTTGGCATTAATACGTGTCACATATCAGTTTGCAAACAATGTAATAACTAAAATAAATCATTGAGTTAATAAAGTCACGTACAAACATGGTCTCTTTTTCTGTGGTGGTTGTGGTGGGGCAGCCAGTGGAAAATAAGGAGTGTATGGGGTTGGGAATGTTCTCTAGTTGCACAATGATTGGCTCAGTGTTCTGTCACTCATGGGGACACTATGTCACTAGCAAGTCTAAGGGTAGAGCTCGAAAATTCAAGCCACTTGGGTGCTGCTATAGATTGACATTAGAAGTGCCCATCCAATAAGACTCAAGGTCATTGGCCACAGATAAAATTACGTCAAATCACGTTATATCAACAGTAGCTTTGATTGGACTGATCATATTTTCAAAATCTTAGCAAGCAGTCATCATCATGAATCAAGTCAACAATATACTGGCAAATCCTTTTAAATCCTTGTCATATGAAGAGAAATAATGAAGAGAAATTATAGATAAAACGTATCGGTGCTCATTGGCCATTGGACATAAACATTACACAACAAGTTGGAAACAGTAAATTCAACAATGAGTGGTTTGGAAGGAATCAGTGGCCAACTGCAAGCATTGCAAAGCAATCACTTGCCTGCAATTCAGTGGAGTGGCTGTGTGGTCCAAAGTCTGGTTGTAAGGGTCTCTTTTCCAAGCTTAAAAGGATAAACATTCAACATTGGCCATGCTGTCAATCCAGCATGATTTCTTCCACGCTCAAAACAACTGTTAACTTGGAAATCTGATTTCAGTTAGTTCTAGACAAGCATTTCGCTACACCCACAATAACATCTGCTAATCACGTGTATTTTTTCAAATATATTTCACCTTTATTTAACCAGGTAAGCCAGTTGATAAAAAGTTCTCATTTACAACTGCGACCTGGCCAAGATAAAGCAAAGCAGTGCGACACAAACAACAACACAGAGTTACACATGGAATAAACAAACGTACAGTCAATAACACAATAGAAAAGTATATATACAGTGTGTGCAAATGAAGTAAGATTAGAGAGGTAAGGCAATAAATAGGCCATAGTGGCAAAATAATTACAATTCAGCAAATAAACACTGGAGTGATAGATGTGCAGAAGATGAATGTGCAAGTAAAGATACTGGGGTGCAAAGTAGCAAAAAAATTGAAATAAAATAAACAATATGGGGAGGAGGTAGTTGGATGGGCTATTTACAGATGGGCTATGTACAGGTGCAATGATCAGTAAGCTGCTCTGATAGCTGATGCTTAAAGTTAGTGAGGGAGATATGAGTCTCCAGCTTCAGTGATTTTTTTGCAATTCGTTCCATTCATCGTTCCAATATGTGACCAATACAATTTGATTTGATTTGAACTAGGAACTCGGGGGGGAAAAAACGAGCTCCGACTGGGAAAATAAATTTTGAATGGTGATCCAACTCAAAATTGTAGGTCAGGAACTCCGGCCTCTTTCTAGAGCTACAACCTGAAGATCACTGACGTCATCATGATTCGACTTTGTTTTTTTCAGGGTTTCCCAGTTGTCTTGAAAGCACCATAAATACAGAGAATGCCAGACTTTGTTGACAAAGTTTGATGACAAAATTTGCCTACGAAGGACCGTCACGCCACCTTCCTGTTCAAGTGAGCACAGCACAAGAAGGTGAGTCCAAAAATGTATTGTATGCTGCTGCATAAATTATGTAATATGTCAGGGGGATATGGATACTGTAGCTAATAAAGTGTACTAGGTGTATGTTGTGTAGTAAGCTGTTTGTAGCCCATGTGCTCCACCCTAATAAGTTGGTCTATTTTCCCTTCTTAATTGTGCCTACTGTTCTGATTTGGTGGTGCACATGTAGCCTATAACCTGTTTTAGAGAAATGTAATCATTGAATATTGTAAGAGCTTTCATTGTCTGCTTATTTGCCCCCTTTATTTATCATACGGTTCTGACTTGGTGTAACAGGGCGAGCACTGTAAGAACAGCCCATGTTTGGAATTCTGTCGCTGTACATTTCAAAAGTGCTGAACAAATTGTTATATTGACTACGTTTGTCCAAGCTCGCTGATTAATGTCTTAATCGAAATTACGGATTGCCTTTTATCCGCTTGTCGTCCCCTTATGCCATAGTTTGTACATATCAATTGTCAGTAGAAACTACATTTGTTTAAGCAAGTCAGCCATATCAGCTATGTTTTTTTTAAGGCAGTAAATGAGGCGGAATTAACTGTTTCGCTGCCAGACAAGACTCCTCTGATAGAAAGATGTAGCAGTGGTAAGGTGTTGGGACTGGTACTGGGACAGATGTAGCAGTGGTAAGGTGTTGGGACTGGTATTGGGACAGCTTTATGTAGGCCCTAACAGATTGTGGGCACCGTTTGTCACTGTTATAGTGCAATTAATGTATTGTTTAGTGTTGTGTAGTGGCTTTGCTGGCATGCATCCCAAATATTTTTGTTTCTTTGCCCCACAAATATTTAAAATGCAAAAATCGACACTGTTTGCATTTTTTACGTTTCCCCTTTTGTATCACAAAGCGAAATGGATTTATACCATAGTTCAGTTGGGGGCGGTAATGCAACATATTGGATGCCAACTGCCGTTAAACTTCACCAAAGAAGAAGAACAATTACTCATGTACTCGCTGCTGCCGAAAGAAAACATGGCGCTCGAGGAACCTAATGGAGATTTTCCATATTTACCTTCAGGGGCGGTGGAGGGTAAACTCGCGTTATCCTATGCTCAATATCATTGACATCCACTTTGGTCTAGTATGGTTTATTTATTATTGCTGTGAGCAGAGCATAAACAATCAAAGCTAGCTTTCAAGTAATACAATACCACTATGCTTGCTAACGGTAGCTATTTAGCCATTTGAGATTCAAGCTCCAAGGTCGATGCAAGGCATTAGTGAAGGAGTAATGTTTGTTAGTAGATGGCTTGCTATTTTCAAAGCCACCTTGGCCTTCTGAAGACTGCCTTTTATATGTGTGTACCTTTCGTCTTCTGTGTCTTTTAAGTACATTTGCTAAATCAGTAGCTAGCTAGTAGCCGAGTTGTTCTCGTGCAGCTAGCAGACACGAGATCCACATAGCACGTTGGGAGCGATGAAACATATGAAGTCCATTCATTTTCAGTGAAGTGGGCGGGAGGGCCTTTGGGCGATGTGAGCATGGGCAAGGAACGTGAACAGGGCGGACCAAAGTTGGGGAAAGCTGAACTTAATGCAAATACTCCGCGACGTCGCGTTATTGACCAATCGAAGCTCACTATAGTTTCCAGACCCCATTGGATTGGCTGTTGATACCTTCCACTTCCTAAGTCTGTTTGCTCGCACCAACATCAGGTTGATTGATGCAAGCTATCCGAATTTACAAGTTAAAAGAATCTCGGGCATAAGTGTTAAAAGCTAAGTGTACTAGCTAGCTACACCTATGCATAAAGCAATACTATACCTTAGATGTGAGCTCATAATAGTCCATAGAGCATCATAGATAATGATATACCATAGATGGATAGATCTATATGAGTATTTGGTGATTCTGTGTTTTCTGTTAAATTAACACTAACATCCATTATTTTTCAGTAAACAGGATGATAAAGGAGAATGGTGACCTGTTTTCTGATGCCCTGTGCAAAGTCTGCAGTGCTGTCCTGAATTCTGACTCACAGAAACTTGCACATTATCAGGTCAGTGATCCCACTTGATTTTGACTCTTGTATGGTTGTTTTCTCAACCAGTATACAGAGCAGCAGCTGATGTTTTCATTATTTCGTTCTGTTTTCGCATTCTTTTCAGAGCAAAAAGCATGCCAACAAAGTCAGGCGCTACATGAGCATCCACAAAGAAGAGGAGCCCACCATCAAAAGGTTCAAGTTGCCTTCGGGAGACAGCGTAAGTTACTTCTCAGCTAGAAAATGTTTCATCCAGCACTTCTCTTCCCACTAGAGACAGTGTTCGTGGATAGAGCTCCCTTAACCTTTTGTCTTCTTCACGGTTGCTTGCCACCCCCCCCATATTCAGGCCAACAGTAATGAAGAGACGGACCGCTCCAAAGCCTGTCTTATATGTAATATGACATTTTCCTCTCCGGTGGTGGCTGAGTCCCACTACCAGGGCAAGGTGCATACCAAGAACCTGAGACTGAAGACTTTTGGCCACCAGCCCCCAGGTAAGAGGTTGCCTACATGGATTGTGTAGACATATGGCATAAGCCTGTTTTGAATTTTCCACCCCATCTGCACACGTTCTTTTTCTCCTACTGTGTTATTCCTTCATCTCACATGCCTGTATTTTCCAAATGTGCAAAAATATTACGTAAACTCCTTCCTGTCTGATTAATGTGTCATATCCTGCCTTCTATATCTGCCTTCTACCTCTCCAGTAGCACTACCTCAGGCCTTGGCCCCAGTAGTGAAGAAGAAGAAGACTCAGTTAGAAGAGGCGAGCAGCGTGGCATCGTCAGGCCCGGCCGAGGACGACCAGGACCACTTCTGTTCCATCTGCCACGCCTCATTCAACAATCCCCTCATGGCCAAGCAGCACTACGAAGGCAAGAAGCATAAAAAACAGCTGACCCAGCAGAAGCTGATGGAGACCTATGGGCCGTCCACAGCACCAGGTAGGACCTGGCCTTTAAAACTTCTCACGTTCTGTTCAAAAGCCATGGGAAGTTCTCCTCAGGAAGACGGGTTGGAGTCTAGATGGAAATATTTGTATATATTTCACATGGGTATAGAGCTCCAAATAGAGGTGGTATTTGAGAAAATATTTCTGACTTGCAACAAGCTACTAAAACTTTGTCCGACACAGTAAGATAATAGGCACACATAAAACAAGGAAACACACTCCCTTGGGCAGGGTTTCCCAAACTCTGTACACGTTTGGTTTGTTGCCCTAGTACCACACTGTTGATCCAAATAATCAACATGCTTTGATCATTTGAATCCGCTGTGTAATGTTTGGGCAAAAACAAAACATGCACCCGTAGGGGGCCCGAGGACCGAGTTTGGGAAATGCTACCCTAAAGGAAACCTAATTTATAAGAGCCAATCAAATGTGAGCATTATCAGCCAGCACTCTCATTGAAAAGCAAAATAAATCCAATACTGAAGTTCTCCAGACTTATAATAGACAAGACGAGATTTGGAAGGAGGCCCCGCAAAACTAAGACCAGACAGCCACTGACACCCAACAGCCACTGACACCCATGTGGAAAGAAAAGCACTTGATTTAGAACTTTGTGAATATGGGCATATGTACATTTTTAAAAAGATTTTATCAAGTGTAAATAATTGTCTCTGGAGGGTCATATACAGTAGCTGCAAGACAGTACAGGACCTTGTGTACCAATGCAGCATTAGGTCATTGCATGTTAGTGTCATGTCTAAAATGGCATTCCTTGCTAACTAGTCCCTCATATATGTGTCTCCAGCTTCTACAGTAAAGGGCTATCCATGCACTGTGTGCAACATTGAACTCAACTCTGTGGAACAGTATCAAGCTCACATCAGCGGCTCCAAACATAAGAACCAGTATGTGTCCCTCTTGCTCATTCCCACTCTCCCATGCCCCGTGAGCCAGTAGAAACAACAACCACTGCATGCACACACACCAACTGGAGTATACCACACCGCATGCCCAGATAACTTCTGTTTGGACTCCAAACAGAAGTTATCGTATTCAGAAAATACCTGTTATTTTCCCTTCATATTTTAGTTTATAACATGGCTTTGTTGTAACACATCTTATATATTTCCAGTGTCAGAGGGAAGAAAGGGAGCAACCCAACATTTGTCAGCCCCTCTGAAAACCAGTACACAGCAGAAAACCAGCAGTCTGAGTACCGTTATATGCCTGAAGCCGAACCTGTCCAGGAGGACTGGGGCGCTTTCAACCAGGACTACGAGTGAAGAGACTCCCAGTACCCCCACCTCTCTCCAACTACCACAGTTCACCAGCTACTGGTGTCCCTCAGTTAGGGCCAGGAGGATTTCCTGACCACATCACCTGACCAGGAAAAATTCTTTGTTATAGGCTACAACTACGCCCCAGAGTTTTCCCTGTTCATGTCACATGGTCATGTAAAATCCCTGGAAAGAGAGTGTGTCCTCCCTTCTTCTCTCTGTGGTGTCGTATCTGCCTCATAGGTGAATCCTATCTATCTACTCCAGTTCTACTTCATTCTATCTGTACTCAGAGACGGTCAGTCTCCCAGTACATGTGTTGGTTGTGTTCTCAGTCGGTCAGACCAGAGAGGTATAGAGACACTTGGATATGTTGTCTATTATTCCTGTTCAAAATGTCAAATTTCAAATTCCGACATAATACAGTACAATGATATGACGTTGGTGTGATGGACTTGCAGTAGTGTTCTATTTTTATAGAACCCCCCCTCCCTTCTAGAGTTTTGTCCAACACCTACAGTGGGGCAAAAAAGTATTTAGTCAGCCACCAATTGTGCAAGTTCTCCCACTTAAAAATATGAGAGGCCTGTAATTTATCATAGGTACACTTCATCTATGACAGAGAAAATGGAGAAAAAAATCCAGAAAATCACATTGTAGGATTTTTAATGAATTTATTTGCAAATGATGGTTTGCCCCACTGTAAATCTTTTGATCCATCTCTTTACATAATGTTTCTCTGTGACTGGCTGAGAGGAAAAACTCTCAAGAACATATCCTGTACGGAAAGTTATTTTTCTTGAACTTTTACTCGTTCTAGTTTTTTCAGCTTGCGGATAGCAACATGGAGAGTAACTTGGACTTTCTAAAACAAATATTATATACATGTAATTTTCTGCACCCTCCAACTTCAGTGTTTGTGAGAACCTTCTAGTTTGATGTCTATTGTAAGTAAAAGACTGCCAGATGATAAGTACGTCCTATAATCGTTTTATTATATGTACATGCGTTCGTATCAATTTAAAACGGGGCTGTCACAAACTAACCATACGTTGCAGCAGATAAGCAATGTCATACTCTAACCTTACTCTGTATTAGGAATGCGCTGTCAGTACCAGGGCTTAAAAAGCAATGTCATTTTGTTTTTATTCCAGTTTATTTCTGTTTTTAGTCACATGAAAAATGATATGAAGCAACTTACAATGTGAAATATGCCTTTACTAGACATCTGCTGTGGTATGTCATAGTTGTAGAAATCATACTGTTTTACTCCATAGTTGTCCATCTGTGCTGGTAGGGTCATGAAAGATTGTCTGAATATTGGTCAACATTCTGTCTGAGGGAGTGGTTTTTGGAATGGTATTTGACTGTGAATGTAAAGATAATCTGAGAGTGTTTCAGTGGTGATGGTGAGACTAAAATAAGCTATTTTAAAAGCTCAATGTTTGGTGTAGTAAGTGCTAAAACTTTTTATGTTTTTGCTGCATTTATTGAATGGACAAAAAAATATCTACTTGGATATCGGTTGTATTAGTAAGGGATTGGATGTGCAGAATCGTCGTAGCAGTCCCGGGTGCGTTACTGACCGACAGTAAAGGATCCTAGATTTGTACTTTTATTGTTTCAAGTGAAATACTATGTTGATCTTTAAAAGCATAAATAGATTTTGATTGATCTTAAGATCCCATTCCCATTATTTCATTTTGTGACAAGTTGTGAAAGTTTTTTTTTTTTTTCATCAGACATGACAAGTTGACTATCTATTACTGAATGTGTCGCCCTGCCTTTTGGCTGAAGAAACGTTACATTCATTTTGGATGTAATTCATTAGAAGAGTGCTTCTAAATACATTGTAAAGCAAGCAAAAATATGGCCTTTTATTTCAGACATTCTTATTGTGTTGTAAATGTATCAGATTTATTTTCAATACAAACTATGTATGCCTAAAGAAGTGCTAGGGAAATGTGTATGTAGTAAAACAATGTTTTAACTAAAGTCAGATTTCCTGTATTTTTATTCATTTTACTAAATGTATTCCTGACACCCAAACATTTTGTCCGCTCTTCAAGCCCATTACTGTACATTGTCACTGGATGGCGCACTTACTCCTTTCTAGCCTGAGCAATAGATACTCTGGCTCAAAATAAAAGTTTATTGGTAGCATACACACATTTTCAGAGGTTTTCCCAGGTGCCTCGAAATGCTTGTTTCTAGCTCAAAAAGCACAGTAATACCTAGGAATAGTAAATACATCCCCCCTTCTAGTCATGACTAGAATACAGTATATACTCACAAAGTGAAACAGTATGTAAACATTAAAGTGACCCGTTTTCAATGGCTGTACATAGGCCAACAGTCTCTAAGGTCCAGGGTAGAGTACAGGGTGGTAGCCGGCTAGAACAGTGATTAATGTTCAGGGCAGGGTTCTGGGCAGAGGTCGCCTAGTGGTGACTAACAGTCTGATGGCCTGGAGATAGAAGCTGTCTCTCGGTCCCAGCTTTGATGCACCTGTACTGTCTCCACCTTCTAGATGGTAGCGGGGTGGCTGAGGTCCGTTGATGATCTTGGCCTTCCTGTGACAATGGGTGCTGTAGATGTCCTGGAGAGCAGGCAGTGTGCCCCCGGTGATGCGTTGGGCTGACCGCACCACCCTCTGGAGAGTCGTGTGGTTGTAGACAGTGTAATTGCCATACCAGACGATGATGCAGCCCGAAAGGATGCTCACAATGGGGCATCTGTATAAGTTTGTAAGGGTCTTGTGGGCCAAGACACATTTCTTCAGCCTCCTGAGGTTGACGAGGTGCTGTTGCGCTTTCACCACGCTGTCTGTGTGAAGGGACCCTTTCAGGTTGTCAATGATATGTACGCAGAGGGACTTGAAGCTTTAGACCCACTCCACTTCAGCCCCGTCGATGTGGATGGGGGCGTGCTCTCTCCTATAGTCCACCATCAGCTCCTTCGATGTGGATGGGGGCGTGCTCTCTCCTATAGTCCACCATCAACTCCTTCGATGTGGATGGGGGCGTGCTCTCTCCTATAGTCCACGATCAGCTCCTTCGATGTGGATGGGGCCGTGCTCTCCTATAGTCCACGATCAGCTCCTTCGATGTGGATGGGGGCGTGCTCTCTCCTATAGTCCACCATCAGCTCCTTCGATATGGATGGGGGCGTGCTCTCTCCTATAGTCCACCATCAACTCCTTCGATGTGGATGGGGGCGTGCTCTCTCTCTCCTATAGTCCACGATCAGCTCCTTCGATGTGGATGGGGGCGTCAGCTCCTCTCTCCTATAGTCCACGATCAGCTCCTTCGATGTGGATGGGGGCGTGCTCTCTCCTATAGTCCACGATCAGCTCCTTCGATGTGGATGGGGGCGTGCTCTCTCCTATAGTCCACGATCAGCTCCTTCGATGTGGATGGGGGCGTGCTCTCTCCTATAGTCCACGATCAGCTCCTTCGATGTGGATGGGGGCGTGCTCTCTCCTATAGTCCACGATCAGCTCCTTCGATGTGGATGGGGGCGTGCTCTCTCCTATAGTCCACGATCAGCTCCTTCGATGTGGATGGGGGCGTGCTCTCTCCTATAGTCCACGATCAGCTCCTTCGTTTTTAGTTGACGTTGATGGTGAGGTTATTTTCCTGTCACCACTTCGCCAGAGCTCACCTCCCTGTAGGCTGTCTCATCGTTGTTGTACTTCATGAAGTGAGTGCTACAGGGCGATAGTCATTTAGTTCTGTTACCTTCGCTTACTTGGATACAGGTACAATGGTGGGCCGAGGCTTGCTCGGCCTCGGAAGCCTCTTGCCAGGGTTGTGCACCATACAGACAAGCAAACATCCATCGAACACAGACTCAAATTATTTCTCAAGAACAGTTAAGCTTTTCAACATGTTCTGTATTGTTATCAGTATTTTATTTGTAATCACTATAATTATACACATCTGTTTGTTCATTTTATGTGGTTCTCAACTAAGATTGAACCACAAACGTCTGTATTTGGATGATGTTTTCGTTTTTTAGTTCACATTTTAATTTGAGAACATCTGTTTTCTTATGATTGAATGTTTTGAGGTGTGTGTGTAGAGCTTATTCTAAAATGGGTCATTTTATTTGAGGGAAGTACACATTGATCAAACGGGGAGGAAAGTTATTAGCTGACACACAAAGGCTGCTTTTAACACGTTTCTCTCCCTGTGTCTATTCAGGACATTGCTCCTGCACCACTGCACCATAGAGGTCAATGAGCTTGATTTGGCAAAGGTACAAGTTCCATTCATAAAGTGTGTGTGTGTGTGTGTGTGAGAGCGTAGGAGGTAGAGGGTTCAGTCTTTTCATTGATAGCATCTATTTACTCGAATGGGGAGGTGTCTGGGTCCTCCATTCATAGAGCCAGGCCCTACTAGGCATCCGTTGGAGGCGCCAAGGTTTATAAACACTGCAGCCACACGTAGGCCAGCTCACGTCTGGAGCAGGCCAAGCACACAGCCCCCTGTTGTGGAGCAGAAGATAGGATAGCAATGCTGTATCGTGAAACTTTTTCCATAAACATTCACAGGCTACCTAGTGTGTTTACCCTCGTGCTGTCATTGTGTGTAACTGTGCAGGCTGCCTGATGTTGTCAGGAGGGGAAATGGCCATAACACAACCAGACAGGAGGATTCATCTTGGTTAGGATGAATGGGCTGCTCTTTGTTTGGAACGAGAGATTCAAGCCAGCACTAACACGATAGCATCCCAAAATATACCGTTGAAATGAACAATAATCCAAATAAACCATGGTACCTTGTCATATACTTTAGAGGTACTGAATTGTGAAGTTTGGAGGTTGCCAAAATGTATTTTTCAGTGTCACATACTATATATTGTAGTCTGAGCAACTGTGCCGCTATCCTTATATCGTTCTAGGCCCATATTCATAAGAGTAGGACTACTGATCTAGGCGTTGTGTTGAAAGAAAAATACGTTGTTCTTTATAAACTTTTTGGGTTTATTAGCCACAACTCTAACATCTTCACATTCGTGAGCTAGCATAACAAGGTTTAGCCAAAGTATGGAGGCCCTTCAGGATAACAATACAGTGAGTCAAAAGGAACACACAACAAACTCACAGGGTAGGCTATACAGCGGACATAACATTTACCCCCATCCTCCCAAAGTCTATGCATGAAAGATAGTGTCCTGAAAATGAACAGGAATACAACTTTCCCGAAGCGGATCCTCTGTTTGGATGACCACCCAGGACAATGGATCTAATCCCAGAAGCCGACCCAAAACAACTCGCCGCAGAAGGGACAGACTGAGCTGCTACCCGGTCAGGCTCCGTAGACGTGCACATCACCCACTACTCCCAAGTATACTACTCGCCAATGTCCAGTCTCTTGACAACAAGGTAGAGGAAATTCGTGCAAGGGTTGCCTTCCAGAGTGACATCAGAGACTGTAACATTCTCTGTTTCACGGAAACGTGACTCTCGGGCTATGTTGTCGGAATCAGTTCAGCCACCGGGCTTCTCCATGCATCGTGCCGACAGAGATAAACACCTCTCTGGGAAAAGGAAGGGCAGGGGTGTATGCTTCATGATTAATGACTTATGGTGTAATCATAACAACATACAGGAACTCATGTCCTTCTGCTCACCCGACCAAGAATTCAATACAATAAAATTCCGTCCACATTACCTCCCAAGAGAATTCTCGTCAGTTATCGTCACAGCTGTGTACATTTCCCCTCAAGCAGACACCAAGACGGCCCTCAAGGAACTTTACTCTATGTAAACTGGAAACCATATATCCTAAGGCTATAATTTTAACAAAGCAAATTTGAGAACAAGGCTACCTGTCACGCCCTGACCTTAGAGAGCCTTTTTATTCCTCTATTTGGTTAGGTCAGAGTGTGATTTGGGTGGGCATTCTAGTTTTTCTATTTCTTTGTTGGCCAGGTATGGTTCCCAATCAGAGGCAGCTGTCTATCGTTGTCTCTGATTGGGGATCATACTTAGGCAGCCTTTTTTCCACCTTTAGTTTATGGGATCTTGTTTTTGTGTAGCGCCTGTGAGCACTCCAGTCATTACGTCTCGTTTGCTGTTTATTGTTTTTGTTGGTGAGTTTCATTTTAATAAACATGTGGAACTCTATGCATGCTGTGCCTTGGTCCGCTCATTTCAACGAACGTGACACTACCTAAATTCTATCAGCATATTGATTGCACTACGAGCAGGGGTAATACACTTGATCACTGCTACTCTAACTTCTTCGATGCATACAAAGCCCTCCCTTCGGCAAATCCAACTATCTTGCTCCTACCGTCTTATAGGCAGACACTAAAACAGGATGTACCAGTGACTAGAACCATTGGGTGAAGATGGTTTTGATCACGTGGACTGGGACAGGTTCCGGTCAGCCTCAGAGAACAACATTAATCTATTTGCTGACTCGGTGAGTGAGTTTATAAAGAAGTGCATTGGAGATGTTGTACCATCTGTGACTATTATAACCTACCCTAACCAGAAACTGTGGATGGATGGCGGCATTCGCGCAAAGCTGAAAGCGCAAACCACCGCATTTAACCATGGAAAGTTCTGGGAATATGGCTGAATATAAACAGTGTAGTTATTCCCTCCGCAAGGCAATCAACAAGCGAAATGCTGTTACAGGGACAAAGTGGAGTCGCAATTCAACGGCTCAGACACGAGACGTATATAGTAGGGTCTACAGGAAATCACGGACGCCAAAAAGAAAACCATCCCCGTCACGGATGCCGACGTCACGCTTCCAGACAAATTAAACACCTTCTTTGCCCACTTTGAGGATAATACAGTGCCACCGTTGCTGCCCGCTAACAAGGACTGCGCCCCCTCCCTCTCATTCTCCGTGGCCGACGTGATTAAAACATTTAAACGTAAATTCCACCTAAAGTTCCACCTTACCGGCCACCCTAGACCCACTTCAGTTTGCATACTGCCCCAACAGGTCCACAGACGACATAATAGACTTTCTGATGGGCCGCCCCAGGTGGTGAAGGTAGGAAACAACATCTCCACTTAGCTGACCATCAACAATGGGGACCCACAAGGGTGCTTGCTCAGCCCCCTTCTGTACTCCCTGTTCACCCACGACTGCGTGGCCATGCACGCCTCCAACTCAATCATCAAGTTTGCAGACGACACAACAGTACTGTGCTTGATTACCAACAACGACGAGACAGCCTACAGGGAGGAGGGGAGGGCACTCGGATTGTGGTGTCAGGAAAGCAACCTCTTACTCAACATCAACAAACCAAAGGAGATGATCGTGGACTTCAGGAAACAGCAGAGGGAACACCCCCCTATCCACATGGAAGGGACAGCAGTTGAGAAGGTGGAAAGTTTTTTAAGTTCCTCGGCGTACACATCACAGACAACTGAAACGGTCCACCCACACAGACAGTGTGGTGAAGAAGGCACAACAGCGCCTCTTCAACCTCAGGAGGCTGAAGAAATTTGGCTTGTCACCCAAAACCCTGACAAACTTTTACAGATGCACAATCGAGAGCATTCTGTCGGGCTGTATCACAGCCTGGTACGGCAACTGCACCGCCCTGAACCGCAAGGCTTTCCAGAGGGGGGTGCGGTCTGCACAACACATCACCGGGGGGCAAACTACCTGTCCTCCATGACACCTACAGCACCCGATGTCACAGGAAGGCCAAAAAGATCATCAAGGACAACAACCACCCGAGCCACTGCCTGTTCACACTACTACCATCCAGAAGGTGAGGTCAGTACAGGTGCCTCAAAGCTTGGGCCAAGAGACTGAAAAACAGCTTCTATCTCAAGGCCATCAGACTGCAAACAGCAATTATTAACTCGGAGAGGCTGCTGCCTACATTGAGACCCAGTCACTGGCCACTTTAATAAATTGATCACTAGTCACTTTAAACAATGGCACTTTGATAATGTTTACATATCTTACATTACTCATATCATATGTATATACTATATTTATACCATCTATTGCACCTTGACTATGGCACTCGGCCGTCACTCATCCACAAATGTATATGTAAATATTCTCATTCACCCCTTTAGATTTGTGTGTATTAGGTAGTTTTTGGAACTGTTAGATTACTCGTTAGATATTCGTGAACTGTCAGAACTAGAAGCACAAGCATTTCGCTACACTCACATTAACATCTGCTAAGCATGTGTATGTGACCAATAAAATTTGATTTGATGAGGCTAAGCAAATGGAATGGCAACAGGAATGTCCTGCCTGACCACTGGAACAGTGGCCACATTCGGTGTGTTCACGGGAGCAGGAATCCTGTGTTGACAACTGGCGTGCCAACGAGATCCAGCTAAAATATCACGGTCCAGTTAATGACTGAACTGATTTGGAGAGGACCAGAACGTGCTGAGTTAGTTGGCCCAATGGGGTCGACGGGCTCTGACCCAGTCACACACCTTGATGATTGGCGTCTGAGCTTTGTGCTTTTTGTCGAACCTCTGCTTCATTTCACGTTGGTGTTTCTGTGCAAAGGTCCCACTGGTGGGAGAGGTGGAATTGCCCTTGGTGTATGGAGTCTGGCTGAGGGCAGCACAAGCTCACGTTCCAACATAAGTAAGGCGGGGGAGACTCCTGTAGTGGAGTGACAAGCTGCGCGGTAGAGGAGAAGGGTCTTTGATAGTGCAGTCACCAGAGAGCAACATTTTGAGAGACTGATTCACCTGCTGGTGATAGACAGCGAGATGGATGTGTGTGACATCTTTAGCTATGAGGTAAGAGGTGAAGTGGTTCGACAGGAACTGGGGTCCGTTGTTTGTAGTCACGGGCAAAGATCTGGCCCAAAAAGTTGACTATGGCCTCCACTATGACTATGCTCATTGGAGTAACTTCGGGCCATTGAGAGTGAAGATCATAAAGAACAACGAAGAACCTTTGATGATTTGTGACGTTGTGTAGCTCCCCACAGGTGTCGAGCTGTGGTACTACCAAGGCCCAAATGGCCAGTCCAGGGGCCGTAGACAGGGAGGGGCAGGTTGGCCAGTCTTCCCACTGATGAGGCATGGCGTGCAGGACTTGACAAGCTCTTCAAGGTCATCACACCATGTCACGACACTCATCGTTTCAATTTGACAATGCCGAGGTGACCTTCATGCGCCTTCACCCTCACACGAACCCTGAGGGTCGAAGGGATCACGGCACAGTGCAATGCAGACAATGCCCCAACATGACAGTACATTTTTCAGTGTGTCCGGCTACAAGATGAGCTACGTGCCAGGAACCACTGCTTTATTGGCTGATCGCATGTCAATGCAGGCTCTGATACCCCTGATTTCTGCTGAACGATCAACAGGTTCGATTGGATCCTCGGTCACAAGGCGTTTGAGATCCTCCTCGACGTCCTTGCGAAGGGCAAGGAGGATCCAATGCAGCAGTTGAATTACAGGAGGAACTTTGGGATCCAAGAGCTGTTTGTGTGTGAATGCAGTCAGGCATCCCAATACACTGAACATCTCTGGATACTGTTGGTGCCTACTGGAGGACATATGAAGTATCTTGGCCCTACATTTGTCCTGTAGAGACAATCCATAACTGACAAAAAGGTCCAGGTGCAAGGCCTTGGAACCATAACGTATTGGGAGGCGGGGGAGGCCAACGACTCCTATCTTGCTTTGGCCGTGGCCACAGAGCGTGGTGGAAAGAGGTTGCAGCGGTAAGTTCTGGAAGAACTGGTTGCATGTTGCTGCATTTAGAAAAGACACCAAGGAGAGTGGAGACGCAGCTCTCTTCCAAGTAGAGAGGGTACATAGTAAAGTTCACTGAGTGGGGCCCTACTGTATGGATCACTGCCTGTGTGTTGCGGCTGTCATAGCCACCTGGTTGGGCTGATGTGTCAGCGGATGTGGAGCGGCACCACTTTACAAAATGGTTAAACTTTTTACAGTGTCTGAATGTCTGGCCCTTAGCAGGGCAATCTGGAGCCCTTGTAGCGAGATGGGTAGATCCACAATGTTCACAGTGCCTCTGCTGGCACCCTTGATGGAGCCGTGCTAGCTGTATTGCATTTGTTGAGTCAGTGTCACACATGTCATAGCTTCGCTGTTTGGGGGTAAGCTTGTGTTTTGGCTATTTTAGCTGCACATTCAGTGGCTTACTCAATTTGTAAAGCAAGTGTGGTTGAATTAGCCAGGGTTAAATTTGCATCTTCAAGTAAGTCTTTCTTGTACCCGGGGGTTAGATGTTTTTCCAATCAGCTGTTCTCTTATTAGTTTGCCTTGTATTGCTCCAAAATTACGTGACTATGCTAGAGCTTTCAAATCAGCTACAAACTTGTTAGCTGACTCACCAGCTCACTGGCATCGTTGTTTGAACAGCAGCTATCTGTCTCTGTTGAACAAAATGCGGCGTCCCTCCTCTCCGAGGCAGTGTAGGAGGATAGCACATTTCCTGGAGCCAATAACAGTATCCAGTACATTTCAAACGAGCCTTTCCATTGCTCCCAGGGCCCACTTTTTCTAAAGTTATCTGATTGGATTTTGGCAATTGGATAGGATTAAATGTTAGAATTGGGTTTTTCAAAACAAAAATATTCTGATCCTCCAGATAGGGATTCGGATCTGGTAATCCAATCTGACCTTTAATCAGAGTCAAATGTTGTTTTAGTGTTTTTTTTCAAAGGTGATAAGAATAGTTTTGATGCTGAAAATCAGCATTATCGTAATCCCACTGGGAGGGTGGATTCAGGATGGATTTCGAAAGTGATGTGCAGGCTCTATAATATATATCTATAATTTTTTAATCTAGGTACTTTTATTAATGTAGTTTACTCTTCTCTATTTTCCTGAGGCCTGTTCCCAAAAACTCAGAAAATCTGGATTCTGTGATCTTGATAGTGTGGTATCTGGATCAAAAGGATCCTATCTGTTTATTTTTTGAAAAAACGGGTTAAAACCAGCCAAATAAATCTGATCTGATCCTTGATTGCAAAAAAGACGATTATAGAATCTGGATCATTCTGAGGGTGAGGCAGAAAAATGGTCTGGAGGAAGCAGAAAGATGGTGGGGATGACAGTTGCAGGATCAGCCATCATAGTCACCAATGTTGTGTAGAAAATACAAACTTTGTTCTTTAAAACTGTGCAGGTTTATTAACTACAACTCTTACGTCGTCATGTTCGTGAGCTAGCTCTGTTTAGCGAAAGTACAGTGTCCCTTCAGGATATACGGTGAGTCAAAAGGAACACACAAACTCACAGGGTAGGCTATATAGTGAACATAACACTAGGATGAATAAAGTTAGTCTTATCACATTTTAATAATTCAAGAGAGAACATTTAGAGATTTGCTGGTTTCTGATCCAGCTTTTGTTGTGCAAGAAAGGATATCTGGACTCTGATTTGAAATCTAGTCCTTTTGGCCATTGGGAGAGTTTCTGCTTAACATGGCTTGCAATCACTCATGCAGCAATAACACTCAAAATAACAGGATGAACCTCAAAATCCTAATAGAAGCAACTTGAGATCTTTAAAATGTTCTCCATAATAAGATTAGTGAGATAATAAGGTTTGTAAATGAAAAAGAGACCCAAAATGTCCAGGTTTATTGAGTAAGGAGAGGATTGCCTTACTCGGCCCAGTACACCTGTTTGGGGGTCGGGATTGGGGTGTGGGGGAGGAGAGGACACATATGCCTACATACTCTCAGCCTGTATTACCCTCATTGCGTGGAGACCATATAATTACAGATCAGATATACACAAGCTCTGATGAAATCGTGCAATTAGGCTACTAAAACCTCAGACAACTTCCAGGCAGGTGACCTTGTGAAACCAGGCCATTACCTGGGCTGGGTCTCTTGAACTGTGGACTGGGAGCCAGGCCGTCTGGGATGTCATGGCCTGGGGCTGATGGTGGTGGGGTGTGACGAGTTACAGAATAGGTAGCTACTACCCTAAACATAACCACCATTAGCCTTTTCTCTCATTAGCTTTTGACTCTGCTATGATTTCAGAGATACAGTTGAAGTCAGAAGTTTACATACACCTCAGCCAAATACATTTAAACTCAGTTCTTCACAATTCCTGATATTTAATCCTAGTAAAAATTCCCTGTCTTAGGTCAGTGAGGATCACCACTTTATTTTAAGAATGTGAAATGTCAGAATAATAGTAGAGAGAATGATTTATTTCAGCTTTAATTTATTTCATCACATTCCCAGTGGTTCAGAAGTTTACATACACTCAATTAGTATTTGGTAGCATTGCCTTTAAATTGTTTATTTGGGTCAAACGTTTTGAGTAGCCTTCCACAAAATTCCCAGAATAAGTTGGGTGAATTCTGGCCCGGGTTCTTGGGAAGCTGGGGTGGATTGGGGAGAAATGCTGCTGGTAGCGGGGTAATTGCCAGTCTGGGAGGCAGCCCTCCACTACAGTAACCCTCCCAGACTGTCAATTACCCAGCTACCAGCAGCATTTCTCCCCAATCCACCCCAGCTTCCCAAGAACCCCACTTACCCTCTCCGGAGTGCTACGCTGGAGGTCCCGGAACCTGCTGGGCGTCTGCGGAATTGCTCCAGCAATGTGTTGAAGGCATGGTCCTGGCGTTTAGCCAAGGTTTTGAATCCTTCCATAAGACCTTGAAGTAACTCCTTGTGTCTTCCAATGGTGGCTCCCTGGGAGGAGACGACATTGTGTAACTGGTCCGAGTCTGCTGGGTCAGTCATGGCCAGTTCGTACTATCACGACTCAGGATATGACCCAGATGCAGACACGGGAGGAGGATAGTACAGTTCTTAGATGATTTATTATAAACACAGGGCAGGCAGAGGTTCGTAATCAGGTCAGTCAGGCAGGTACAGGTGGCAGGCAAGCTCAGAGTCAAGGCAGACAGAATGGTCAGAACTGGGAAAAACTAGGAAACAGAACTAGTGAAACAGGAAGGCAGGAAAGAACGCTGGTAAGACCTGACAAGACAAGACGAACTGGCAACAGACAAACAGAGAACACAAGTATAAATACACACAGGATAATGGGGAAGATGAGCGACACTTGGAGGGGGGTGGAGACACGCACAAAGATAGGTGAAGCAGATCAGGGTGTGACAAAATTCCTTGGCCTACTTAGCCTAAACAAGAGTTAGTTTGTGAATGTCTGTATATTTGATACCCAATGAAGGTAATTGTGACAGATTTACTTTCAATTTGCTCCCTTTACTATTTTAACATGAATACTATCAAGAACGCTCTTGTCATTTCATTGTAGAACTTAAACCACATGTTGCTCAACTATTATAACATTAAATCCGATTTTACCCTTATAGACCTGTGGTTCAAATGACACTCATTAGCCAATAATGGGTCAATTATTTTCAGTTAGGCTCTGCTTAGGGACTTAAAATGAACTGGATACATTTCAATCAACAACTGGCACCCCCTGGTCTATTGGAATTCAGTATACAGCATACAGGACAGTAAATAAAAACAGGAAAGAGGAGGTCAAATCACTCAGAACCACTCCAGTACTGCTGTCAGAAGTTGGTGTGCGTGCAGTGTCCATGTCCAGGATATGGGTTGGGGGAGCTTTTAAATCTTATTTAACCTCAAACCTCCCTTGAATGCACATGACCTGAGTGAGAAAGTTTGCTTGTGTATGTGCATGCTCTCATGCGTGCATGTATGTGTTTGTTGAGGCTGGCTGAGGGAGGGTGTTGGTGAGGACCTCATTCACACTGTTTTGTCTGTGGGGGGTTGTTTTCTGAAAATGGAGACATCCGGAGGCCCTGTGCATTGTGTTGTGAAGAGGGCACGACAACACAGATTCCCCGTCAGGAGACTGAAATGATTTGGCATGGGTCCTCAAATCCTCGAAAAGTTCTACAGCTGCACCATCGAGAGCATCCTGAATGGTTGCGTCACCGCTTGGTGTGGCAACTGCTCGGCATCCAACCGCAAGGCGCTACAGAGGGTAGTGTGTACAGTCCAGTACATTACTGGGGCCAAGCTTCCTGCCATCCAGGACCTCTATACCAGGTGGAGTCAGAGGAAGGCCCTAAAAAGGGTCAAAGAATCCAGCCACCCAAATCATAGACTGTTTTCTCTACTACCGCATGGCAAACAGTACCAGAGCGCCAAGTCTGGCAACAAAAGGCTCCTTAACAGCTTCTACACAATTTTATTTTATTTTATTTGCAGTGTTTGAGCAAGGAACAAAACCAAGGGTCTTTCTCCTCCCAGGAGTTGGCTGTTAGAGTGGGAGATACAGGTGTCAGGGAGGCAATCTCTATGGAAATTAGCTCTGGGCTTGGGGGGTGCAACACAATTTGGTTGTATTTCACGGATGAGCTCCCCTTGTTTGGCATTGAGGGCTGAACTTGGAGCTCACAGAAGGACTTGACTGAGGGAGAGTTTAGACTAGGTAATGAAACCATGGTTAGGAGGATAAGGGAAAGTGAGTTGTTTTGTTGTCCGTATGTTTTTCACCCCACGTGAGTCGGATTTGGGTCTTGCAACCAGAGCTTGTGGGATTTTGCAATTTCGGTCTGTTTTGTCTTGTCTTCCAATGAAAACAAAATATGAGAAACATTTTGGATTTCCTCAGCATATTCTTTGAAAACACTGTTGTTTTTCTTTCGACAGTGTTGTCTAAACAAAAAATTGAACATTACTATGGGCTTTAGTGTGTGTCACTAATATGCAATCTGGGGTAATATTCCTTTGGGTGCACTGCTAAGAACACTACAGGTTTTGCCCAAGAAGCTGAAGGTATTGTTTGGGCTATGGTTAATGATATAAAATGTCAATTTAGTACAACTTAATTTAGGAATCCTCTGCTCACTGTAACTTGAATGACCATTTACCTTCTCTCTCTCTTTCCTGTGATTGAACACTGAGAATGGGACTGGGAATGCTTGTAAGGGATTTCCTCCTCTTCCTCCGAAGAGGAGAGGCGAAAAGGATCAGAGGACCAATATGCGGCGTGGTAAGTGTCCATGGTTCTTTTAATACGTAAACGTACACATGAACAACTGACTACAAAAACAAGAAATGTGAAAAACCTAAACAGTCCTATCTGGTGCAAACACAGAGACAGGAACAATCACCCACAAACACACTGTGAAACCCAGGCTACCTAAGTATGATTCTCAATCAGAGACAACTAATGACACCTGCCTCTGATTGAGAACCATACTAGGCCGAAACATAGAAATACCCAAAACCTAGAAAAACAAACAGACTGCCCACCCAACTCACGCCCTGACCATACTAAATAATGACAAAACAAAGGAAATAAAGGTCAGAACGTGACAATGCTGAATGGTAATCAAATAACATTTTATTTGTCACATGCACCGAATACAACAGGTGTAGACTTTACCGGGAAATGCTTACCTTACCTTACCGTGAAATGTCTGTGGCCTGAGAACGCTGAATGACTGATGAGAAGGGAGGAGAAAATAACAAGAGCACACTTGTGAATGATTTTCAACACCACTGTTGTTTGGACAAGGTAGCATGGGCAGGCGGAGGTAGGGATGGTGGAGAGGCTGTTGTGGAGTGATAGAGTTGTTGGGATCGTGTTTACATCCTGACTGAGACTAATGTTAATAATAATAATAATAATATATGCCATTTAGCAGACGCTTTTATCCAAAGCGACTTACAGTCATGTGTGCATACATTCTACGTATGGGTGGTCCCGGGAATCGAACCCACTACCCTGGTGTACAGCTTGGCATTCCACTGCTGCGTTGGCACATTGTTACCGGTCCTCTGAGCTTTCAGCCAATCAGAGGGATCACAGAGGGAGGGTGGGACAAGTTGTCATCACCTCTTTCCTCTGCCACCCCTGTCTCCTATCTCGTGCCCAGTCAGTCAGTCACTCAGCTAGGGGCAATACTGGTCAGCCTGCCAGTCCAACACCTGTGTCTTTTGTCAGTATTGTGTGGTCTAGGCTGTGTGAAATTTGGATGCGTTACATGTATTTTCTGTTGTGAATATTTCCCATGTACACATGTATGTAGTATATTTGGATTTGATTTGCCCCAGAGTGTTTGGTCAACCTTGTGGTATGCTATGAGGCTAGTTAGGTCCACTGTTGTGTTATAAGCCAAGGGATTGATTGATCCACAGGTGAACAAGTGAGCAGAGGGTTGAGCAAGTCGCTTGTGATTAGACGCTCCATTTGATTCCACACTAATCCCTGTCAAACTTTCCCTTGACACTCGTCGCATAATGGGGGCTAGCTGCACATATTCTGCATGTCACTCTCCTCCTAGCTCAGAGCGTTGCTGAGGGAATGGACCAATGGACTCCATTTCCTGGGCTCTCAGACCAGTGCAACTGTCTAGGGAGCTCAGGTTACACACCCCAGTGAAAGTTCCTCTCCAGCTCTCCTATCCCTCTGACAACCCCCCTTCCCGTTCCTCCCTCCCCTCTTCCACCCTTGCCATCCCTTCACAATCTGCAAATTCCTGCGGATTACCCCTAATTCTTCTGACAGATGGGCACACTTAATCTACCTTGGGCAGGCTGTGAATAAGTGGTACAACCTGTGAACAGGCAGCTTGGACAGCCACCTGTTAGGACCCCCTGTCACATGATGTACATGGTATCGCCACCCTATCTGGCTTAAGACTGGAGAGAGAAAACTGGCTCATCCAAATGTTTCCGCTTTCTGTTTCCTCCCTGCCTTTCGGACAGATTGCTGAGGGTGTTGAGTTAGAATAGGAGGTCTATTCTCAGAGGAGGAAATGGTTTAGAAAGGTTACAGGGGGAAAATGTATTGGGTAAACATAATGAGTTGGATTCATGTGGCACTTTTGCAAGTGCTTAAAGAGCTTTATATTGTAACTTACATTGTATCTCACCTCATTTTGGCTGCACTATGTAGGCTACAGAGGTCTCTGCAATGAGAGAGGAGGTGGTACACAATGAAATAAAACAATCCAATCCTGTAGAGTTAACTCAAACACAATCAAGACCGCAAAACACAGATCTGTATTCAAGCTACAACATGATTTTCAAAAGGTTTTCCCCAAATCTAAAGTTTTCCACCCAAAGTCTATGTGGCCCGCTTCCAGATGGCTGTCGTTGTTTAACTGTGAGTGTGTTACGTGTCCAGGGAACCAGAGATACAGTTCTGTCCTGAGCCCAGTACCCTGACCAGACAACAGGTGAGCGGTTATGGTCTCAAGCACATCTCATTGATATTCTAACCTGTTGCACTTTCCCAGAGCACTGCTCCCCCTGTAGACACACATTATTGCATTACAGGGCCTCTCCCCCCTGACTTTGATCGGCTGAATGCAAAGCAGATCGCAGCCGCGGAGGGCTAAACGGAATCTAATGTAACCAGCATAGCCGTGAGGAGAGAGTGGGGCTCAGGCCCAACACAATGACCTCTTTCAGGGCCTGTTGATCGGGCTTAGTATTGAGGCTTGTACAGAGCAGCAGTGAAATGAGACGCTTTCCGAATCCAACACCTCTGTTTGGCAGTCCCGAGGGCGTTTAGGAGGCACGGGTCACTGCCTTATGCCCTGAACCAGAGCAGGTCAGTCAGTGGACGTCTGATCTATGGGATAGTCCCTATATCCATGCCTGGGTCTGAGGGGCTTCTTCCTCTACATGGAAGAGCAGGTTTCTCCGTGGGTCTCTCTCTGAGGGCCAGTGAAGGATTTCTACCTTGATTTAAGTATCCTACATTTTGTGGTGCACAGCAGTACTTGAATGTGACAGAACACCATGTGAACAAGTGGTACAACATGTGAACAGGCAGCTTGGACAGCCACTTGTTAGGACCCCCTGTCACATGATACACATGGTATCGCCACCCTATCTGGCTTAAGACTGGAGAGAGAAAACTGGCTCATCCAAATGTTTCCGCTTTCTGTTTCCTCCCTGCCTTTCGGACAGATTGCTGAGGGTGTTGAGTTAGAATAGGAGGTCTATTCTCAGAGGAAGAAATGGTTTACAAAGGTTACAGGGGGAAAATGTCTTGGGTAAACATAATGAGTTGGATTCATGTGGCACTTTTGCAAGTGCTTAAAGGGCTTTGTATTGTAACTTACATTGTAACCCACCTCATTTTGGCTGCACTATGTAGGCTACATTGCAAGAGGTCTGTGCAATGAGAGGGGAGGTGGTACACAATGAAATAAATAATAATAAAATAACCAAATCATGTAGAGTTAACTCAAACACAATCAAGACCTTAAAACACAGATCTTTATTTGATACATTTTCCCAATAATAATCTTAAATCTGTTTTAGAATGTAGTGAACTCCTACCACACATTAGTTAATCCCCCCACCAAAAATAAGCTTTTGTGTTTAAAATAAGGTGGAATAATAGACCATGTTAGACTTTTTATCCACTGTCCTTGGGTTTAAGAAGGAAGGGATATTTTCCTCTTTGCTGCTTGTGGCTTATCCTGTTTCCCCTGCACAAAGGCAGCACTGTTGGCCACACAGCCCAACAACCCTCCCTGGCCCTCCCTGCAGTCTGCTCAGCCACCAATCGGCCGGGCTGGAGCACAAACACAGCCACCCTCCGTCCCCAGTCCCTCAATTCCGGCAAGGCTACCCCATAAGAGGCTTATGTCCACGGCAAGGGGGAGAAGGAAAATAGGAAGCAGGGGATGAATGGGTGAAAGAGGGGCAGGAAGGGGACGTGATGGGCAGGAAGGATGAGGGCATCCTCAATCGACCGTTACTCAGGAGGATCACAGGATCTTTCAGAGGGACTTTCAGAAGAAAGTCTAACGTCAGATAATGGGGTGAGAGAGAAAATTGTCCTTTTAGAGTTCCTCTAGTGACGGTAGTCAATTTTTTAGCTCTGCAAAACTTATGTGAAAAAACATAACACACTAATTATTGGCAAGGAGTGCAGATTCAAAGTTCAAAGAAACACTCTACCACCATCTACCAGGTGTCATCTGCAACTCGCCTCCGGCATTTTGCTTTCAAGCTTTTGATGGTTTATATAAAGAAGCCTCATAATGTTTTTTGGGATTTAAGGCATTGCCCAAACGGCCCATGATCCTCCCCTTGTGTCTGCAGTATGAGGGGGCACCAGGATGGGTCTATTAAAGGAGGCTTTGGCCAGCGAATGGAGCAAAGCAGAGCACAGCACAGTGACTGACTGGATGAATGAGTCCACACATGAATACAAGGGTATTCCACCACACAAAGGGGTACAGCTGGGGATGTCTTTGAAACTTGAGGTTAATCTGGGGGAACGCCTGGCAGCAGACGCCCCTGGAAAAAAGCCCCAAAAAAAACAGACTTCAGAAAGTTCTGGGGGCGGCTCGGGGGAAGGGGAGGGTTGCGATTGCAGACTGGCTGGAAGTCAGCATCAGCCCATTAACTGGTCCTGACAGCTTCCATACAAGTTAAGTACCGATGAAAAGAACTCAGTGGATGGGCTTTTCCAGGGTTGCCGTTGGGCTGCATTTTATCTCGGAGCGGACGCTTTTGAAGTGCCCACCACCACATCTCTATTTGCTTTTTTAAGTCCTGTTGTGTTTGGTGGCAGTGCTGCTGCCGCTGCAGCGGATAGTTCCAGTAACTTTCCAACACAGCTTATGAGTACACCTGATAGCTCATCCATCTCCACCAACACACACATCAAAACGACATCACCAGTGTCTGTTGTTGCTTTGCAATGGGTTTCATAGATTACCCAACCCCGATTTCTGATAAAACAAGAGTTTCATTCTTTATTGTGCGACAGGGTATAACTTGTTTTGTGCTGTAAGCCAGGAAATCCTGGGTTGGCGTGCCGGCTTGGCTCCCTGTCTATTGTCTGCCCCTAGCCTCACTGGCCCCATTCATGTTCTCCATCCAGCTGTAAAATTGGGCAGAAACGAAACCCCCTCTGAAAACAAGATGTTGCCCCCCTCTGCTGGGCTAGAATGCGTGGGGTTGTTGGGGGGAAATTAAAAAACATGGCATGTTTTCGTCCTGCCTCTTCCTCCACTATCCATATTCTTCCCTTTGACTTCCTGGTGCATTTCCCCAGTCCACCGCAGAACATTCTGCAGCGTTTAACAAGACCAGTTCAGCATAAACGTTGCTGCACGCAGCCTGTCAGCATCCGAGATATTTCCTCAGGAAGGGATTTTCTGCATTATCAGTACCTCACACAACTCTGAAACGAGATGAGGGGAGATGGAGAGAAAGAATTAGTAAATTACAGGAACATTTGATCTTTTGTGTAATAGTAACTAATCACAGTTGTGTAATAGTAACTAATCACAGTTGTGTAATAGTAACTAATCACAGTTGTGTAATAGTAACTAATCACAGTTGTGTAATAATAATGGGTGGAAGGGGCCTGGAATGCTTCCGTCTTTGGCTGGAATGAGTTTACTAATACGTTGCCCAACACAGTGGGGTGCCACTCATACGCACGCACTCTCAACCACATTTTAAGCCGAAAACAAGTACAAAGAAAACATTAGGAATGGTAATCAAAATGCAATCTATCTTGTTACAGCATATTCTGACTATCTAAACTCTTACTCCAGAAGTGTGTCTGGAACCAAGGCAGCACCGAGGTCCTGTTTAGATGCTACAGATGCCAAAAGTTGAGAGGAAACAGATTGAGCTGGTCCAAGAACATACTTGGTTTGTAATTTACTCTCTTGCGGATTTCGAAATACCGGATAGATTTGAATAATACAGACTCTGGAGCCAGATTTAATTAACACATTTATCATTTCAGAATATCAGGCTTGTTTTTTCACAGAGAGTTTTTGGACTATTTTATTTCTGTCCTAAATGTAATGTTTCATTTTTCGAACCTGGCCTTGACTTGACCACAACACATAATTATTTATGACCATAGAATTCATCAGCGCTATGGAAGAATGTCCATTTGTAGAAGGCCTTAGACACTAATAAGGTTACAGTTCTACAATACATTTACTTCTGTAGTAATTATGATATGTAGACTAAGAAACAAATTAAAACACGAAATGTGAGCATGGTAAATCTTTGTCAGTCTTTTGTCATCAGTTTTTTCCAAGTCAGTCAGTGTTGATTGTGAGATGCTACAGGGAAGTGACCTCGTCATATGCACCAGTTCCCTCAGGGAGCCTCTGTCCTCTGCTCCATTGTGAGGGCTCCTGGTGGGCTCATCTGAGCCAGTGGGGTACTTCCTGCTCACCGCTACGCCTCCAGTCACAGTGTGGGGGTATTGTAACTACAAGCCTCTCATCGGCCCATATGGTCTGACTTGGCCACCTAGGAAGTGCATCTTTAAAGTGCGTACCTTTGCCTCTCCTTTTTGAGAAGCGAAGGTCATTCACTTTACTTTGAGGATGTGCTTAAATGCAAAAGCATTTGTCATATTGTGCATTATAGAGAATAAGACAGATTTTTAACTCCTATTTAACAATTTCCTCCCATCGCAAAGTGAGGTCAAGGTTCTCCAGTTCCACTGACATGACCTCTGAAATGGCTTCTGGGGACAAGTAGCCTTTGTGGCTATTGGTGTTCAAGTGTCATGGGTGATAATGGGTCACCACTTTCCTGACACACCTTATCTTCCATCCCTGCGATGAAGAACAAACAACCACACTCAGGCTGTGCTGGTCCTGTATGGGTCCTGTATTTTCCAATATGGGTCCTGTATGTTCATGTATTGGTCCTATATGGTTCTTGCTTGATTCACACTATAGGGCTGACCCGAATCATACTGTGCCGTCTCTGATTTTATTTTCAAATAGTTTTTTCTTGCACAGTTCCAGCAGTTCCAACAATTAAGGTAACCAGGCCAGTACGGAGTGAATCAGGCTATACTTATGGGTCTTGTGTGAATCCTGTATCTATGGGTATTGTATGTATGGGTATCTATGGGTCTTGTATAGGTCGTGTAAGTATGGGTCCTGTATGTATGGGTCTTGTGTGGATCCTATATCTATGGGTCTTGTATGTATGGGCAATGTATCTATGGGTCTTGTATCTATGGGTATTTTATGCATCCTGTATGAATGGGTCCTGTATATATGGGTCTTGTATGTGTCCTGTATGTATGGGTCTTGTATCTATGGGTATTTTATGGGTCCTGTATCTATGGATCCTGTATCTATGGGTCTTGTATGGGTCATGTATGTATGGGTCCTGTATGTATGGGTCCTGTATCTATGGGTCTTGTATGTATGGGTCCTGTATGTATGGGTCCTGTATCTATGGGTCTTGTATGGGTCCTGTATGTATGGGTCCTGTATATATGGGTCTTGTATGGGTTAATGTATGTATGGGTCTTGTATGTATGATTCAATTGAGATTTTGTGTCACTGGCCTACACATAATGTCAAAGTAGTATTTGCTTAGAATTAAAAATGAAAAGCTGAAATGTCTTGAGTCAATAAGTATTCAACCCCTGTATTATGGCATGCCTAAATAAGTTCAGGGGTAACATTTTTATTAACAAGTTACATAATGAGTTGCATGGACTCACTCTGTGTGCAATAATAGTGTTTAACATGATTTTTGAATGACTATCTCATCTTTGTACCCCACACTACAACTATATGTAAGGTCCCTCAGTCGAGCAGGGAATTTCAAACACAGATTCAACCACAAAGACCAGGGAGGTTTTCCAATGCCTCGCAAAGAAGGGCACCTATTGTTAGATGGGTAAAAAGAAAAAGTACACATTCAATATCCCTTTGAGCATGGTGAATTGCGTACAGCCCAGTACATCACTGGGGCCAAGCTTCCTGCCATCCAGGACCTATATAATAGGCAGTGTCAGAGGAAAGCCCATAAAATTGTCAGAGACTCCAGTCACCCAAGTCATAGACTGTTTTCTCTGCTACCGTATGGCAAGCGGTACCGGAGCACCAAGTATAGGACCAAAAGGCTCCTTAACACCTTCTACGCAAAAGCTGAACAATTAATCAAATGGAGAATCAAATGGACACCGGACTATTTATATTGACCCCCCCCCCAATTTGTTTTGTACACTGCTGCTACTCGCTGTTTATTATCTATGTATAGTCAATTCACCCCTACCTACATGTACAAATTACCTCAACTAACCCTCACCCCCACACTGGCTCGGTACCGGTAACCCCTGTATATAGAGTCGTTATTGTGCTACTTTTTATTTTATTTTTTACTTTAGTTTATTGGGTAAATATTTTCTTAACTCTTTTTTAACTGCACTGTTGGTTAAGAGCTTGGAAGTAAGCATTTCCCGGTAAGCCCCACTTGTTGTATTCGGCGCATGTGACAAATAAAGTTTGATTTGAAGCTATTATTTACACTTTGGATAGTGTATCTATACACCCAGTCACTACAAAGACACAGGCATCCTTCCCAGCTCCGTTGCCAGAGAGGAAGGACACCACTCAGGGATTTCACCATGAGGCCAATGGTGACTTAAAAACAGTGACATACTTTAATGGCTGTGATAGAAAACTGAGGATGGATCCACAACATTGTAGTTACTACACAATACTAACCTAAATGATAGACTGAAAAGAAGGAAACATGTACAGAATAAAAAATATTACAAACATGCATCTTGTTGCAGTAAGGCACTAAAGTAAAACTGCAAAAAATGTGGCAAAGAAATGAACTGTATGTCCTGTATACAAAGCGTTATAGTGGGGCAAATCCAACACATCACATCAATGAGTAACACTCTTCATATTTTCAAGCATGGTGGTGGCTGCATCATATCATGAGTATGTCATCGACAAGGACGAATACGTTTTTTAGGTTAAAAGAAACAGAATAGAACGATGCACAGGCAAAATCCTAGAGGAAAATCTGCTTCAGTCTGGTTTCCACCAGACACTGGGAGACAAATTCACCTTTCAGCAGGACAATAACCTAAAACTCAAGGCCAAATATCAAATCAAAATCAAATCAAATTTTATTTGTCACATACACATGGTTAGCAGATGTTAATGCGAGTGTAGCGAAATGCTTGTGCTTCTAGTTCCGACAATGCAGTAATAACCAACAAGTAATCTAACTAACAATTCCAAAACTACTGTCTTATACACAGTGTCAGGGGATAAAGAATATGTACATAAAGATATATGAATGAGTGATGGTACAGAGCAGCATAGGCAAGATACAGTAGATGGTATCGAGTACAGTATATACATATGAGATGAGTATATAAACAAAGTGGCATAGTTAGTGGCTAGTGATACATGTATTACATAAGGATGCAGTAGATGATATAGAGTACAGTATATACGTATGCATATGAGATGAATAATGTAGGGTATGTAACATTATATAAGGTAGCATTGTTTAAAGTGGCTAGTGATATATTTTACATCATTTCCCATCAATTCCCATTATTAAAGTGGCTGGAGTTGTGTCAGTGTGTTGGCAGCAGCCACTCAATGTTAGTGGTGGCTGTTTAACAGTCTGATGGCCTTGAGATAGAAGCTGTTTTTCAGTCTCTCGGTCCCAGCTTTGATGCACCTGTACAGACCACGCCTTCTGGATCATAGCGGGGTGAACAGGCAGTGGCTCGGGTGGTTGTTGTCCTTGATGATCTTTATGGCCTTCCTGTAACATCGGGTGGTGTAGGTGTCCTGGAGGGCAGGTAGTTTGCCCCCGGTGATGCGTTGTGCAGACCTCACTACCCGCTGGAGAGCCTTACGGTTGTGGGCGGAGCAGTTGCCGTACCAGGCGGTGATACAGCCCGCCAGGATGCTCTCGATTGTGCTTCTGTAGTTTGTGAGTGCTTTTGGTGACAAGCCAAATTTCTTCAGCCTCCTGAGGTTGAAGAGGCGCTGCTGCGCCTTCTTCACGATGCTGTCTGTGTGAGTGGACCAATTCAGTTTTTCTGTGATGTGTATGCCGAGGAACTTAAAACTTGCGACCCTCTCCACTACTGTTCCATCGATGTGGATAGGGGGGTGTTCCCTCTGCTGTTTCCTGAAGTCCACAATCATCTCCTTAGTTTTGTTGACGTTGAGTGTGAGGTTATTTTCCTGACACCACACTCCGAGGGCCCTCACCTCCTCCCTGTAGGCCGTCTCGTCGTTGTTGGTAATCAAGCCTACCACTGTTGTGTCGTCCGCAAACTTGATGATTGAGTTGGAGGTGTGCGTGGCCACGCAGTCGTGGGTGAACAGGGAGTACAGGTAGAGGGCTCAGAACGCACCCTTGTGGGGCCCCAGTGTTGAGGATCAGCGGGGTGGAGATGTTGTTGCCTACCCTCACCACCTGGGGGCAGCCTGTCAGGAAGTCCAGTACCCAGTTGCACAGGGCGGGGTCGAGACCCAGGGTCTCGAGCTTGATGACGAGCTTGGAGGGTACTATGGTGTTGAATGCCGAGCTGTAGTCGATGAACAGCATTCTCACATAGGTATTCCTCTTGTCCAGATGGGTTAGGGCAGTGTGCAGTGTGGTTGAGATTGCATCGTCTGTGGAATTATTTGGGCGGTAAGCAAATTGGAGTGGGTCTCGGTTGTCGGGTAGGGTGGAGGTGATATGGTCCTTGACTAGTCTCTCAAAGCACTTCATGATGACGGAAGTGAGTGCTACGGGGCGGTAGTCGTTTAGCTCAGTTACCTTAGCTTTCAGGAACAATGGTGGCCCTCTTGAAGCATGTGGGAACAGCAGACTGGTATAGGGATTGATTGAATATGTCCGTAAACACACCGGCCAGCTGGTCTGCGCATGCTCTGAGGGCGCGGCTGGGGATGCTGTCTGGGCCTGCAGCCTTGCGAGGGTTAACACGTTTAAATGTCTTACTCACCTCGGCTGCAGTGAAGGAGAGTCCGCATGTTTTCGTTGCAGCCCGTGTTAGTGGCACTGTATTGTCCTCAAAGCGGGCAAAAAAAGTTATTTAGTCTGCCTGGGAGCAAGACATCCTGGTCAGTGACTGGGCTGGTTTTCTTCTTGTAGTCCGTGATTGACTGTAGACCCTGCCACATGCCTCTTGTGTCTGAGCCTTTGAATTGAGATTCTACTTTGTCTCTGTACTGACGCTTAGCTTGTTTGATAGCCTTGCGGAGGGAATAGCTGCACTGTTTGTATTCGGCCATGTTACCAGTCACCTTGCCCTGATTAAAAGCAGTGGTTCGCGCTTTCAGTTTCACGCGAATGCTGCCATCAATCCACGGTTTCTGGTTAGGGAATGTTTTAATCGTTGCTATGGGAACGACATCTTCAACGCACATTCTAATGAACTCGCACACCGAATCAGCGTATTCGTCAATATTGTTATCTGACGCAATACGAAACATATCCCAGTCCACGTGATGGAAGCAGTCTTGGAGTGTGGAGTCAGCTTGGTCGGACCAGTGTTGGACAGACCTCAGCGTGGGAGCCTCTTGTTTTAGTTTCTGTCTGTAGGCAGGGATCAACAAAATGGAGTCGTGGTCAGCTTTTCCGAAAGGAGGGTGGGGCAGGGCCTTATATGCGTCGCGGAAGTTAGAGTAACAATGATCCAAGGTTTTTCCACCCCTGGTTGCGCAATCGATATGCTGATAAAATTTAGGGAGTCTTGTTTTCAGATTAGCCTTGTTAAAATCCCCAGCTACAATGAATGCAGCCTCCAGATAAATGGATTCCAGTTTGCAAAGTCAAATAAAGTTTGTTCAAAGCCATCGATGTGTCTGCTTGGGGGGGGGATATATACGGCTGTGATTATAATCGAAGAGAATTCTCTTGGTAGATAATGTAGTCGACATTTGATTGTGAGGAATTCTAAATCAGGTGAACAGAAGGATTTGAGTTCCTGTATGTTTCTTTCATCACACCATGTCTCGTTAGCCATAAGGCATACGCCCCCGCCCCTCTTCTTACCAGAAAGATGTTTGTTTCTGTCGGCGCGATGCGTGGAGAAACCCGCTGGCTGCACCGCCTCCGATAGCGTCTCTCCAGTGAGCCATGTTTCCGTGAAGCAAAGAACATTACAGTCTCTGATGTCCCTCTGGAATGCTACCCTTGCTCGGATTTCATCAACCTTGTTGTCAAGAGACTGGACATTGGCGAGAAGAATGCTAGGGAGTGGTGCACGATGTGCCCGTCTCCGGAGTCTGACCAGAAGACCGCCTCGTTTCTCTCTTTTTCGGAGTCGTTTTTTTGGGTCGCTGCATGGGATCCATTCCATTGTCCTGTTTGAAAGGCAGAACACAGGATCCGCGTCGCGAAAATCATATTCTTGGTCGTACTGATGGTGAGTTGACGCTGATCTTATATTCAGTAGTTCTTCTCGACTGTATGTAATGAAACCTAAGATGACCTGGGGTACTAATGTAAGAAATAACACGTAAAAAAAAACAAAAAACTGCATAGTTTCCTAAGGAACGCGAAGCGAGGCGGCCATCTCTGTCGGCGCCGGAAGTAAAAATATACACTGGAGTTGCTTACGAAGACGACATTGAATGTTCCTGAGTGGCCTAGTTCCAGTTTAGATTTAAATCAGCTTGGAAATATATGACAAGACTTGAAAATGGCTGTCTAGCAATGATCAACAACCAACGTGACAGAGCTTTAAGAATTTTTAAAAGAATAATGTGCAAATATTGTACAATCCAGCTCTGTAGACTCACAGCTGCAATCACTGCCAAAGGTGATTCTAACGTATTGACTCAGGGATGTGAATACTTACAGTGGGGAGAACAAGTATTTGACACACTGCCAATTTTGCAGGTGTTCCGACTTACAGAGCATGTAGAGGTCTGTCATGTTTATCATAGGTACACTTCAACTGTGAGAGACGGAATCTAAAGCAAAAATCCAGAAAATCACACTGTATGATTTTTAAGTAATTAATTTGCATTGTATTGCATGACATAAGTATTTGATCACCTACCAACCAGTAAGAATTCCGTCTCTCACGGACCTGTTAGTTTTTCTTTAAGATTCCCCCCTGTTCTCCACTCATTACCTGTATTAACTGCACCTGTTTGAACTCATTACCTGTGTAAAAGACACCTGTCCAAACACTCAATCAAACAGACTACAACCTCTCCACAATGGCCAAGACCAGACAGCTGTGTAAGGACATCAGGGATAAAACTGTAGACCTGCACAAGGCTGGGATGGGCTACAGGACAATAGGCAAGCAGCTTGGTGAGAAGGCAACAACTGTTGGTGCAATTATTCGAAAATGGAAGAAGTTCAAGATGATGGTCAATCACCCTCGGTCTGGGGCTCCATGCAAGATCTCACCTCGTGGGGCATCAATGATCATGAGGAAGGTGAGGGATCAGCCCAGAACTACACGGCAGGACCTGGTCAATGACCTGAAGAGAGCTGGGACCACAGTCTCAAAGAAAACCATTAGTAACACACTACGCCGTCATGGATTAAAATCCTGCAGCGCACGCAAGGTCCCCCTGCTCAAGCTAGCGCATGTCCAGGCCCGTCAGAAGTTTGCCATTGACCATCTGGATGATCCAAAGGAGGAATGGGAGAAGGCCATGTGGTCTGATGAGACAAAAATAGAGCTTTTTGGTCTAAATTCCACTCGCCGTGTTTAGAGGAAGAAGAAGGATGAGTACAACCTCAAGAATACCATCCCAACCGTGAAGCATGGAGGTGGAAACATCATTCTTTGGAGATGCTTTTCTGCAAGGGGACAGGATGACTGCACCGTATTGAGGGGAGGATGGATGGGGCCATGTATCGCGAGTTCTTGGCCAACAACCTCCTTCCCTCAGTAAGAGCATTGAAGATGGGTCGTGGCTGGGTCTTCCAGCATGACAACGACCCGAAACACACAGCCAGAGCAACTAAGGAGTGGCTCCGTAAGAAGCATCTCAAGGTCCTGGAGTGGCCTAGCCAGTCTCCAGACCTGAACCCAATAGAAAATCTTTGGAGGGAGCTGAAAGTCCGTATTGCCCAGCGACAGCCCCGAAACCTGGAGGATCTGGAGAAGGTCTGTATGGAGGAGTGGGCCAAAATCCCTGCTACAGTGTGTGCAAACCCGGTCAAGAACTACAGGAAACGTATGATCTCTGTAATTGCAAACAAAGGTTTTTGTACCAACTATTAAGTTCTGCTTTATCAAATACTTATGTCATGCAATAAAATGCAAATAAATTACTTAAAAATCATACAATGTGATTGTCTGGATTCTTGTTTTAGATTCCGTCTCTCACAGTTGAAGTGTACCTATGATAACAATTACAGACCTCTACATGCTTTGTAAGTAGGAAAACCTGCTAAATCGGCAGTGTATCAAATACTTGTTCTCCCCACTGTATGTAAATGAAATGTATATTTTCAATAAATTTGCAAAAACATCTAAAAACATGTTGTCTCTTTGTCATTGTGTGTAGATGGGTGAGAAAAATATATTTAATCCATTTTGAATTCAGTCTGTAATACAACAAAATGTGGCATAAGTCAAGGGGTAGGAATTCTTACTGAAGACTCTATATTTCTCACTCTCTCATTTTCTTCCACTCCACTCTTGCCCACTCTCTCTCTCACACACACCACACACTCACACACATCCAGCTTCAGCTTAAAGATGTTTTCAGCTGTCACTGCTGGTAGTATAAGTGGTCCTTTGTTCCCTGAGAGCCATGAAAGGCCAGGCTTTAGTCCTCTCTGCTCACCCCTTATCCCCTTCCTCCCTCCTCCCTTCCTCCCCCCTGCTTCTCAGGAACACATGACACAGTAGTGTGACGTGAGGTCACTCCTTAGCCCTGTAGCTACCTGAATCCAGACCATTTGTCTCACCACCACACTTTTTGCCCCCACAAATCTCCCTTACAATCTCTGCCAGGGTGAGCCTGACATTGGATCCCTGAGTTCCTCCTGTGTTTGTTCCTCAGGGTTGTTTTCACTGTCAACATGCCACTTGAGAGAATTATGGGGCAAAGTACCTGCGCTCGCGAGGCAATAAAGCAGTCAAAGCACAATTAAAAACTTGGCAGGTTCGGGTACAGGACATTTTTGCTAGTCTGGATCTGTGTGTACTTAGATGTCTGTTCACTGTTGATATTCCTCTAGGAGTTATTGATTACTGGCTTGATCAAATTAGCACTAAGCAGGCCTGTGGTTGAAGGCTAGATCCTGCACAGATTTTTCGCGTGAGTGCCTTCCCGTGTGCCTGCTTACATTTTAGGATGTGATTTGGGTAGGCCGTCATTGCAAATAAGAATTTGTTCTTAACTGACTTGCCTGGTTAAAGAATGGTTAAAATAAGGTTCAATTGAAACATTTAAAAAATATATTATTCTAGTGTGTAATCTCCTTCGCTCCTTGCTAAACCTCTGATGTTGTCTTTCACATCCATAAACGATTCCTGTTGCAAGGGCCTGAGTGGTTTTGGGTGGGAACCAAATTTCACATCCAAATTATTTTGCAATGAGTGGGAGTTTTTGGAGTGGGGGTTGGAGGATGGGATAGGGAGGGCATGGAACCAGATATCATTGCATATCTTAAAATTTATTTAAAGAAATACATCTAGAGTAAGTGGGTGGATTGAAACGTGCTCATCTTACCGGAGTGTAACAATTGTCTCCCTGCAGACGCTAGCCTGAGACTACAGCAGGGCAGCATTGGGATAGACGATAGCCTTGTTAAAAATGGCATATTATTTACGTTTAAAGGGGGTTGGGGCAGCAATAATATTTGTTAATGGTTTGAGGAATACGCAAAGGAAGTAATATAACATTGCAATGTAATCAAATTTTCCTCCCAATAGGGAGTGAGGGTTGTAAATGATTCAAACGAAAAGAGCTGTAGGCTCTCGCTCGTTCATCTGTCATCTCAACTCAGCCAAGAACAGCTTTCACTTCAATGTGGTTCTGGCAACATGGCAAACATCCAAACACATTGCTAAATATAAAAAAAATGTGCCCTTTAACGAGCCAAATTAAGTTGTGTTTGCATCTTCAGGAAACAAGAAAACGTTGTTGTGTTGGGGAGAGGGAGCCGAGGCAGCACTCTCAGAGCCGGGGCCCATGTCTAAATGTATGGCCCCGGGGGCCACGGTGGGTGTGACATGAGTGTACCAGTCAGGAAGAGCGACCTGAGGTGCTGACAAAAACAAACCAAGACCAGAGGTGAGAAAACACAGATTTACTCATGACAAAAATATCTGGGCCAGGGGTGTGAGAGGACAGAGATGCCCAGAGAACATTCTGTGGTCTGGATGGAGACAGTCACAACCTGTCAGGAGCAGAGGGAGGGAGGAGGTAGCAATTGGGTGGGGTGGCAGTGGTTAGTGGAGTGTGGAGGGATGGACAATGGAGGACGATTCAGCAAGAATAAAAATGAAAACTAATGTTATTCGTGAAAGATGATTTTAACACTTTATTCTCGTGGGAATTGGTCTATATGGATAGTGTAACGTTGTGCGCTGAGAGTCAGGAATCAAGTTCAGGGAGTGAATACATTTAATAAATAAACACAACCTAATACAAAACAAGAAACACGAACAACACAGACATAACACTGGAACAGAAATAATAACACCTGGGGAAGGAACCAAAGGGAGTGACATAAAAGGAAGGTAATCAGGGAAGTGATGGAGTCCAGGTGAGTCTGATGACACGCAGGTGCACGTAACGATGGTGACAGGTGTGCGCCATAACGAGCAGCCAGGGGACCTAGAGGGAGGAGAGGGAGCACACTTGACAAATAGGGCTAAATTGGGAAAGGGAAAAATTTGGAGATTATGGGGAAATTATTAGACCAACGTTATGGAAACAGTTCACCTGACACAAGACTTAATCCAAACATTACACTGCTGATTTTATGTGCAATATACATTAACTGTACTTTTTGCCGCAATTGTTGATAACGAAATCTTAAATACTGGATACATTCAGTAACATTATAAGAATATTGTGTCGCCGAGTGGCTACAGCTCGCCAAAGTGTGTACAATTCCTTAGTCATTTCAATGGCACTTTCATGATTCAAAGAAGAGTCTTCAACAATAAGGTGCTTTTTTAAGCTCTCCTAGCTGTGTCGTTGAGAAACTAGAAGTAGTTGTTGTAGTTGTTTTGCTTGGAACACAACCCTGCATCACACAATTACTGTTGTTGTTTACGTAATCCAAAAACTGCCCGTTATAAATCTCAATCTGGGTCAGGTGGTCATCATTTGAAGGCTTGTTCTATTGCCAACCTGACTAGCTAAATCTTTAAAAATCTGGTGTAAGTTTAATGGTCAAGTACACAATTTACCAGGTGTTATGGTGGTGCAGCGAAACACTTATGTTACTAGCTCCTAACTCCTAACAATAGGATCTTACAGTGTTAGGCTTTCCCAAGGCAATTCAGAGAAACAGATTGTAATTTTGGTGCTCATAGAAAGGACTCATGATTGCATTCAGCTGCGTGTTCCATGGTGAATTTTTTTTCACAATATACAAACAGGCTCATTCTGTTCAAAACAACCCAGGGTATGATGCCATGTCATCTTGTAACTGTACATCAAACATTGTGATCATAAACCTTGTTACTGTATATGATAGGAGTTTTATGACATCGGAATGTGAAGTGCACATTTGGACTCACTGTTGTCTGGCTTGCTTGTGTGACATTAAAGCGGTATTTATTATAATCCTCAACGTCTCATCTTTCAAAATACATAGAGTCCCCTTAATTTACAGCATTTCCCTCAGTCAGACAACAATAAATACGCAAAGTTCCCCAATTAGGGGAAGGGATGGGGCAACTTCTTGTCGTGTGTGGTGCTTAAGTTCAGAACATCTGTCAGTCACAACCCATACGGTGCTGTGAGGCGCACAGCCTGAGCTCTGACGTAATTTATAGCATGTATAGCCCCTGCGATCAAATGTAGCTACTTATCAGCACCCAAATCTGCTAGTCTCAACCCGTATGTATACGAGTGTAAAGGGCTACGATAGGTCTTTCTGGAAAGTGTTGGGAGAGAATAGAGGAGATGTGCAGAACGGGTTTCGATAGAGGTGGTGGTGCAGTTAAAGAGGAAGAGACAGTTGGGAGTGTGGAATAGTAGAGAGAGAGCCAAAGGGAGAGAAGAGAAGAAAGTGTGAGACCAGAGAAGGCGCCTGGGGACCCAGTCCCCGGTAATGGCTTTTCACGTGCAATTTTTCCATAATTTGGCGATTAATGTGTGGCAGATGCGCGTAATGCTTCTGTGCATGGAGCCACGCCAGCAGAGGAAGGATGGAGCGGGAGTGCTCTGAGCATGAGATAATGCCACAGAGAGGGGCCAGGGCTTTTACTGCTGCCGCTCTCTCTTTTTATGTATGTGTGTGTGTGCCCAACAACCAACGGATGTTTAACATCCCCTTTCCGCACAGTTATTGACTCCCAAGGTCACAGCACAGGTAGCACGGATAGCTACCTGTAGCATTTATCTTTCTGCCCTTATGTTGAGCTAGCTGCTGACTTCTAGCTATTAAGTATGTCTAAGAAAATTGTACTCACATAAGATCCTGTTTCCTGTGTCCATAAAAGGGCATAATGACCAACTCTTTTTCATAATTACTAGCTCTAAACCCGCTCAGGTCGTAAACATCATTGTGGCATTCTTGGCTAGAGTGGGAGCAAACAGCATTGTTTTCCTTTCTCCTGGCCCATGAAATACATCAGTGAACATTTTCTCCCTCCAGCAACACTATTTACAGAGATCTGAACCACATAACTGAGATTTGTACAACTATATGTGTGAAATGGGGCTTTGGAGGTGTTTATGCGTGTGTGTCTGTGTGCTTGGGTGCTTGTAACTAAAACAGGATGTCCTGAATGGTGTGTTCATGTCCTGTGTGTGCTTGCGTGCATACGTTTGTCTCTGTGTGTGTGTGTGTGTGTGTGTGTGCACAAACTTGCCAGTGTATTTGTGTGTGTGTGCATGCACACGCTTGCCAGTGTGTGTGTTTGTGTGTTTGTGTGTGTGTGTGTGTACACACGGAGTGCATTCCACTGCAGCGAGTCGCCAGTCGGGCTCCGGATCTGAGCACAGTGCAGCCCTCTAATCCAGCCTTCCTGTTTGGTGAAAGTGCTGCGCTGCAGAGGAAGAGACGGATTTATTTGATAATTAGGCAGATAATACCTTACAGTCAATTACCTGAAAGAGAGACAGGAGGGGGCAGGGAGGGAGGGAGGGGGATAGAAGGATAAGGGGGGTTTAGATGGGCTGGCCGTTAAGGGGAGGGTGGGGGGAGGGGGGCTATGAGCGAAGAGGAGGAAAGGGGGGTGCACAAAGAGAGAGAGAGAGAGAGATTATATTTTGATTATACTGTAACTCAAAGATATTAAACACTATTTTTCTTTGTCTTGAGATGTTAGATTGTTCCCTTCCATACGGCAGTGTTTGATCCACTGCATTCTGGTCAATTCATTCTGATATTTAAAACATTAAGGGAAATATAGAATGTTATAGACAACCCACAGCATGGTCTTAGAATATTTCCAGAACAGTGTAATTATTAAACATTGTTTAAGGAAAATTAGTTTTAAAAATGAAATATTTCAACCTTGTGCTTCAAGGTATTGATAACCATACATCAAAATAAAGATGTATGTGGTAGAATAAATAAGCCATTTCAATTTCATTGAATAAAATTCTACTTCCTTTAAATCAAATGAAATTCTAATTCTGCTTCCTGTGGGGTGTGACCAATTTAAATTAAATTCAAGAATTGAATTGTAATTAAAAAGCAATTCGCAACTCAAATCAGAATTGACCTGAACCCTGGTTGTGATGCTGGTGGTGCTGGTTGCTCTCTGTATTCTTGACAGTAATTTGCTGTCTAATATAGAGCTGTCAACATCCAGGAGATACCAGAGACTAGAAGAGGCCCAGAGAGTCTCTGTGTCTTTCTCCGTCCTGTACCCAGCCCCTGAGTCCCAGCCCACAAAGCCTCTGCAATTACAGCCCACTATCAATTATACTGCACACATATGGCAACAGGCGCCAGCGGCCCCACAAAAATACTGTCCCATGTGCACATGGTTTTCTAATGTGGTCACATGAAGCACTAGTAGACACCATGGCAGATTTTAATACCACTGAGCAGCAGTAGTAGCAGCAGCAGCAGCAGCAGCAGTCAATAGCAGAGGTAGCAGCAGCAGCAGTAGCAGCACCAGCAGTAGCATCAGCAGCAGCAGTAGTAGTAGCATCAGCAGCAGTAGCTGTAGCAGTAGCAGCACCAGCAGCACCAGCAGTAGCATCAGCAGCAGTAGCAGCAGTAGCAGAAGCAGTAGTAGTAGTAACATCTGCAGCAGTAGCTGTAGCAGTAGCAGCAGTAGCAGTAGTAGTCGCATCAGCAGCAGTAGTAGTCGCATCAGCAGCAGTAGTAGTCACATCAGCAGCAGTAGCAGAAGCAGTAGCAGTAGTAGTCATAGCAGTAGTAGTCGTATCAGCAGCAGTAGCAGTAGTAGTTGCATCAGCAGCAGTAGTAGTCGCATCAGCAGCAGTAGTAGTCGCATCAGCAGCAGTAGTAGTCGCATCAGCAGCAGTAGCAGAAGCAGTAGCAGTAGTAGTCGCATCAGCAGCAGTAGCAGAAGCAGTAGTAGTCGTATCAGCAGCAGTAGCAGTAGTAGTCGCATCAGCAGCAGTAGCAGAAGCAGTAGTAGTCGTATCAGCAGCAGTAGCAGTAGTAGTCGCATCAGCAGCAGTAGTAGTCGCATCAGCAGCAGTAGTAGTCGCATCAGCAGCAGTAGTAGTCGCATCAGCAGCAGTAGCAGAAGCAGTAGTAGTAGTAGTCGCATCAGCAGCAGTAGCAGAAGCAGTAGTAGTCGCATCAGCAGCAGTAGTCGCATCAGCAGCAGTAGCAGAAGCAGTAGTAGTCGCATCAGCAGCAGTAGCAGTAGTAGTCGCAGCAGTAGCAGTAGTAGTCGCATCAGCAGCAGTAGCAGAAGCAGTAGTAGTCGCATCAGCAGCAGTAGCAGTAGTAGTCACATCAGCAGCAGTAGCAGAAGCAGTAGTAGTCGCATCAGCAGCAGCAGTAGCAGTAGCAGAAGCAGTAGTAGTAGTAGTCGCATCAGCAGCAGTAGCAGTAGTAGTCGCATCAGCAGCAGTAGCAGAAGCAGTAGTAGTCGCATCAGCAGCAGTAGCAGAAGCAGTAGTAGTCGCATCAGCAGCAGTAGCAGTAGTAGTCGCATCAGCAGCAGTAGCAGTAGCAGCAGTAGCAGTAGCAGAAGCAGTAGTAGTAGTAACATCAGCAGCAGTAGCAGTAGCAGCAGTAGCAGTAGCAGTAGTAGTCGCATCAGCAGCAGTAGCAGCAGCAGTAGTAGTCGCATCAGCAGTAGTAGTCGCATCAGCAGCAGTAGCAGTAGTAGTCGCATCAGCAGCGGTAGCAGAAGCAGTAGTAGTCGCATCAGCAGTAGCAGTAGTAATCAGCAGCAGTAGTAGTAGTAGTCAGCATCAGCAGCAGTAGTAGTCGCATCAGCAGCAGTAGTAGTCGCATCAGCAGCAGTAGTAGTCGCATCAGCAGCAGTAGCAGAAGCAGTAGTAGTCGCATCAGCAGCAGTAGTAGTCGCATCAGCAGCAGTAGCAGAAGCAGTAGCAGTAGTAGTCGCATCAGCAGCAGTAGCAGTAGTAGTCGCAGCAGTAGCAGTAGTAGTCGCATCAGCAGCAGTAGCAGAAGCAGTAGTAGTCGTAACATCAGCAGCAGTAGCAGTAGTAGTCGCATCAGCAGCAGTAGCAGAAGCAGTAGTAGTCGCATCAGCAGCAGCAGAAGCAGTAGTAGCAGCAGTCAGCAGTAGTAGTCGCATCAGCAGCAGTAGCAGTAGTAGTCGCATCAGCAGCAGTAGCAGAAGCAGTAGTAGTCGCATCAGCAGCAGTAGCAGTAGTAGTCGCATCAGCAGCGGTAGCAGTAGTAGTCGCATCAGCAGCGGTAGCAGTAGCAGTAGTAGTCGCATCAGCAGCGGTAGCAGAGGCAGTAGTAGTCGCATCAGCAGCAGTAGCAGTAGTAGTCGCATCAGCAGCAGTAGCAGTAGTAGTCGCATCAGCAGCAGTAGCAGTAGTAGTCGCATCAGCAGCAGTAGCAGTAGTAGTCGCATCAGCAGCGGTAGCAGTAGTAGTCGCATCAGCAGCGGTAGCAGAAGCAGTAGTAGTCGCATCAGCAGCAGTAGCAGTAGTAGTCGCATCAGCAGCAGTAGCAGTAGTAGTCGCATCAGCAGCAGTAGCAGTAGTAGTCGCATCAGCAGCAGTAGCAGTAGTAGTCGCATCAGCAGCGGTAGCAGTAGTAGTCGCATCAGCAGCAGTAGCAGTAGTAGTCGCATCAGCAGCAGTAGCAGTAGTATTCGCATCAGCAGCAGTAGCAGTAGTAGTCGCATCAGCAGCAGAAAACTCGCCTCCCTGCGGACCTGGCATCCTTTCACTCCCTCCTCTCTACATTTTCCTCCTCTGTCTCTGCTGCTAAAGCCACTTTCTACCACTCTAAATTCCAAGCATCTGCCTCTAACCCTAGGAAGCTCTTTGCCACCTTCTCCTCCCTCCTGAATCCTCCTCCCCTCTCCCCTCCTCCCTCTCTGCAGATGACTTCGTCAACCATTTTGAAAAGAAGGTCGACGACATCCGATCCTCGTTTGCTAAGTCAAACGACACCGCTGGTTCTGCTCACACTGCCCTACCCTGTGCTCTGACCTCTTTCTCCCCTCTCTCTCCAGATGAAATCTCGCGTCTTGTGACGGCCGGCCGCCCAACAACCTGCCCGCTTGACCCTATCCCCTCCTCTCTTCTCCAGACCATTTCCGGAGACCTTCTCCCTTTCCTCGCCTCGCTCATCAACTCATCCCTGACCGCTGGCTACGTCCCTCCCGTCTTCAAGAGAGCGAGAGTTGCACCCCTTCTGAAAAAACCTACACTCGATCCCTCCGATGTCAACAACTACAGACCAGTATCCCTTCTTTCTTTTCTCTCCAAAACTCTTGAACGTGCCGTCCTTGGCCAGCTCTCCCGCTATCTCTCTCAGAATGACCTTCTTGATCCAAATCAGTCAGGTTTCAAGACTAGTCATTCAACTGAGACTGCTCTTCTCTGTATCACGGAGGCGCTCCGCACTGCTAAAGCTAACTCTCTCTCCTCTGCTCTCATCCTTCTAGACCTATCGGCTGCCTTCGATACTGTGAACCATCAGATCCTCCTCTCCACCCTCTCCGAGTTGGGCATCTCCGGCGCGGCCCACGCTTGGATTGCATCCTACCTGACAGGTCGCTCCTACCAGGTGGCGTGGCGAGAATCTGTCTCCTCACCCGCGCTCTCACCACTGGTGTCCCCCAGGGCTCTGTTCTAGGCCCTCTCCTATTCTCGCTATACACCAAGTCACTTGGCTCTGTCATAACCTCACATGGTCTCTCCTATCATTGCTATGCAGACGACACACAATTAATCTTCTCCTTTCCCCCTTCTGAAGACCAGGTGGCGAATCGCATCTCTGCATGTCTGGCAGACATATCAGTGTGGATGACGGATCACCACCTCAAGCTGAACCTCGGCAAGACGGAGCTGCTCTTCCTCCTGGGGAAGGACTGCCCGTTCCATGATCTCGCCATCACGGTTGACAACTCCATTGTGTCCTCCTCCCAGAGCGCTAAGAACCTTGGCGTGATCCTGGACAACCCTGTCGTTCTCAACTAACATCAAGGCGGTGGCCCGTTCCTGTAGGTTCATGCTCTACAACATCCGCAGAGTACGACCCTGCCTCACACAGGAAGCGGCGCAGGTCCTAATCCAGGCACTTGTCATCTCCCGTCTGGATTACTGCAACTCGCTGTTGGCTGGGCTCCCTGCCTGTGCCATTAAACCCCTACAACTCATCCAGAACGCCGCAGCCCGTCTGGTGTTCAACCTTCCCAAGTTCTCTCACGTCACCCCGCTCCTCTGCTCTCTCCACTGGCTTCCAGTTGAAGCTCGCATCCGCTACAAGACCATGGTGCTTGCCTACGGAGCTGTGAGGGGAACGGCACCTCAGTACCTCCAGGCTCTGATCAGGCCCTACACCCAAACAAGGGCACTGCGTTCATCCACCTCTGGCCTGCTCACCTCCCTACCACTGAGGAAGTACAGTTCCCGCTCAGCCCAGTCAAAACTGTTCGCTGCTCTGGCCCCCCAATGGTGGAACAAACTCCCTCACGACGCCAGGACAGCGGAGTCAATCACCACCTTCCGGAGACACCTGAAACCCCACCTCTTTAAGGAATACCTAGGATGGGATAAGTAATCCTTCTCACCCCCCTTAAAAGATTTAGATGCACTATTGTAAAGTGGCTGTTCCACTGGATGTCATAAGGTGAATGCACCAATTTGTAAGTTGCTCTGGATAAGAGCATCTGCTAGATGACTTAAATGTAAATGTAATGCAGTAGCAGTAGTAGTCACATCAGCAGCAGGAGCAGTAGTAGTCGCATCAGCAGCAGTAGCAGTAGTAGTCGCATCAGCAGCAGTAGCAGTAGTAGTCGCATCAGCAGCAGTAGCAGTAGTAGTCGCATCAGCAGCAGTAGCAGTAGTAGTCGCATCAGCAGCAGTAGCAGTAGTAGTCGCATCAGCAGCAGTAGCAGTAGTAGTCGCATCAGCAGCAGTAGCAGTAGTAGTAGTAGTCGCAGCAGTAGCAGTAGCAGTAGTAGTCGCATCAGCAGCGGTAGCAGAAGCAGTAGTAGTCGCAGCAGTAGCAGTCGTAGTCGCATCAGCAGCACCATCAGCAGCAGTAGCAGTAGCACCAGCAGCAGTAGCAACAGCAGCAGTAGCAGTAGCAACAGCAGCAGCAGCAGCAGTAGCAGCACCAGCAGTAGCAGCACCAGCAGTAGCAGCAGTAGTAGTAGCAGCAGCAACAGCACCAGCAGTAGCAGCAGCAGTAGCAGCAGTAGAAGTAGCAGCAGCAGTAGCAGCAGTAGCATTAGCAGGGGCCGTTTTTTGGAGTACCCAGCAACATAATGTAACCTATGTAATTTCATTGACCATGGGAAAATTAACTACTGTGTTAAACCGCAGACCCGTTTTGATTTAATTAATTGATCCCTTAAATAACTCTAGCCCAACGAGACTGTTATTAAATGACTTGGCTTTGGCTGTCATTAAAGTACCACAACCATAACTAAGATATCTGGCCTAAACGTGTTAAAATCCCCATCCCGATAGCAAGGTCAGAGATAGTTGATTGCATGCAAATGTTCTGCACGTGAAGATAAGTCGTGTGATGGCCTGGGAGGAGCAGGGAGGGACAGAGGAACCTCCTGTCTCAGTGACATTTGCTGTTTATGTTTGTTATTCGCACTTTTCATAAGAGGACTTCAGCTTGCCAGGAACCTCAGAGTTGGCTGACCTGACCACTGCCTGGCTGCATAACACATTTTCCCTCCATTTTTCTTTAATATGGCCTGAAGTTAAGAGTTGCACAAAATAAAACATTAGGTTTCACTGAAATATAGTCCTAAAATTATGAATCACACTTAAATAATTCCATTGGAGCTATTTGAGTGACCAGGTTTCTTGCCCTGCTTGTCCCTCCTGCTTGTTAAAGTACTGGGTTTAGTTAACCTAGTCCAACAGTTAGTAACAGATGTGCCATAAAAATGGCCTGGCCCAACATTGACATATTTATACCTCTTATAGGGGTGCTTATGTTGATATTTTAACACTGGAGTGCTCAGCTATCAGACACTGATTTGTACTGGTGGCCAAGTATATTGCCCTCTACTGTAATCTGAAACCTGGTCAGTAAAAGTAAGACATTTATTTAAATGTAAGCCTTTTTTAACCAAAACCTTTCATTCAGAAAATGCCTGACTTCTTAAAGGAATTTTTAGCTGTTATTAAAACCTTTTCCACTCTAAAGAGGTCTGGTTTGATTGTGGAAAGTCTCTCGTTCTCTCTCTCCCTTTCTTTTTCTGGGGTCTGTTCCAGAGCCGTTTCCTTGAGGTTTAGGTTGAATTGCATTATTGGCATTTTTTTTCTCTTTTGGCCCCTGATTCACACGCAGAACATGACATGTTCTGAACTGGCGGAGCCGATTGTATCATGGTTACGTGACCTCTCCACTGTACCCTGACGGCGAGGGTCGGGAGTCGCTCTCATTAGAAACCTCCTCAGCGTTTCAGACAGGTAGTCGGAGTGTTTCAGTTTAGCTCCCTGGCGCCGTCACAGCTCCGTGCTCTGCTCACGCTGCCTGATAGAGCGAAGCTACAGAGCAGAGCCAGGATTACTGCAGGCTATGTGTGAATAGGCAGCAGCCAGGCCAGCAGCCAGGCCAGCAGTTTGCAGAAGGCCCTCCCGAACCACCGCACACACACACACACACACACACACACACACACACACACACACACACACACACACACACACACACACACAAACATTTCACTTCCCTCTCCATGTCTCCCCCCAGGACCATGCTCTCTCCCCTGGCACCTACCGAAATTACAGAGCAATAAATAAGCCTGGTGCTGGAGAAACTGGGACGGAGTTATGGGGCCTTCTGTCTATATGGTCACCTCTCCAATCTCTCTCCCCTCCTTTCATCTCTAATTTAATCCCTCCCTCCCTGCCTCCCTCCCTCTCTCTCATGGTAACCGTAGCTGTAGGTCCCCTGATCCCCCTGTCGTGGGGGCTCTTGTTTCTGTGGTCTGTGTTGTCCATGACCTTGGGCCCTGCTCCAGGTTATGTGATCCAGTGTGTAGCAGGGCCCAGGCTCCCCTCCTTTCCCATGGTACACCCAGGGAGCCAGGTTTTTATCCATCTACCCACACTGATATCACTCATGTCACCCACTCCGTGCTTTTGTTGTCTGGGCTGTTCTACCCTACTGTCTGGAAGAACAGTGGTGGTAGAATGAATAGTATCTTCTCTGGCCATTGGAAGACTTATTAGCCTGTGCGTGTGTCGTGCATGTGTCTGTCTCTCTGTCCTTCTCTTCCCCTCAAATGGCTTTCATAATTCATATCAATTATGTAGCTCCCAGACTTGAAGAATGGAATTTGGGTTTGCATTTGTCTTAATTGGTGGTTTTGGCATTCTCTAATGTGTTGAAACTCAGCATAAATGATTCTGACTTTTGGTCAACTTTTTCCCTCACTTCTGTATAACCACTTATCCAACTGTGCCATTGCTAACCCATGGAATTTACCACACTAACATACACTATCATATTTTCTCCATTCTCCCAGGCCATAATGTCTTATGAACCAAGCTGTCTACTTGGAGAGCAATATGATGTCATCTTCAATTACCTGATGCTTCCAATGAGTGTGTGTGTGTGTGTGCGTGCGTGCGTGCGTGCGTGCGTGCGTGCGTAGGTGTGTGTGACCTCCGGAGAGCGGGGTGAAGGTATGTATGTAAGGTTGATTTGAATACGCGTGGCTGTACACTACGTAACACCTGCCCGCTTTGTGATTGATAACGAGTGCTGATTTATTTGAGTGTTGACCCAACTTCTTGTGTCCACACACACTCAGACCTTATCAGTCTGGGCTCTGTGTGTAGACAAGTATACAAATACATCTGGGGATCAGGAGATAGTGGGACACAGACACACACACACAGACACGCACGCACGCACGCACGCACGCACGCACCCACACACACACACACACACACACACACACACACACACACACACACACACACACACACACACACACACACACACACACACACACACACACACACACACACACACACACACACACACACACACACACACACACACACACACACACACACACACACACACACACACACACACACACACACACACACACACACACACACACACACACACACACACACACACACACACACACACACACACACACACACACACACACACAGTAGTAGATGGCGCTGCAGTGGATCGTAGCCGTCTTACAGGCTCCTGACCAGTTCTGCTACTTTGTATGTTCTTTTACTATGATCTCAAGACACAGAGATAAGCCATTGTGTGTGTTTATGGCTGGTTCAGGGTCCGAATGCTGATGGTTAAACTTTAAACAGTGATAAAGAGAGGAGTGGAGTGGTTGGCCAAGGTAGGACTAAACTCGATGAGGCTCCATACTCCATAAAACCTTCCAAAGAGTGGGTTCAGATAATATGGATGTTAATATCCACTATCACATTCTGGACTAGTTCCTGTTCTGCAGCTTAATGGTCTTAGATTGGCGGCAGCCAGTGTTTGGCAGGATGCAGAGGTACATATGATTGATTAACAACACAGTTATTATTTTCACTGAAACTGTGGAGCATCACCTTTGCGCAAAACCCAATAGTACAGGTAGGTCTATGACAGCACATACAAGTAACTGTCAAAATAAAGGAAATGCCAACATAAAGTGTCTTAATAGGGCGTTGGGCCACCACGAGCCAGAACAGCTTCAATGCACCTTGACATAGATACTACAAGTGTCTGGAACTCTATTGGAGGGATGCGGCATCATTCTTCCATGAGAAATTCCATAATTTGGTGTTTTGTTGATGGTGGTGGAAAATGTTGCCTCAGGCGTCGCTCCAGAATCTCCCATAAGTGTTCAATTGGGTTAAGATCTGGTGACTGAGACGGATATGTCATTTGGTTGAAGTTATTTTCATGGTCATCAAACCATTGTTGTTAGCATTTGGCTCCAGAGGGGATGGCTGACGGTTTTCGAGCTCCCAAACAATATTGTGCTATTTTGTGTGTTTTTTCAAAATTGTTTGTCACTTATTTGTACATAATGTTGATGCTACTCTTATGATCAAAAAGAGCTTCTGGTTATCAGAACAGTTTACTCACCTCGAACTGGACGAAGATTTGTTCTTTAATGAGTCGGATGCGAAGGATATAATGCTGCTCCCGGACAAGGCCCAATTAAGAAAATACAAGGGGCGGAGATCAGGGTGCCTTGTGAGAATTTGGCGGTGAGTGGGTAACCCGCCTCTACCATCAGCTCTATTGGCCAACGTGCAATCACTGGATAATAAACTGGATGAGCTCTGTTTGAGACTATCCTACCAACGGGACATTAAAACTGTTTCACAGAGTTGTGGCTGAACAACGACATGGATTATATACGGTTTAGTTTTTCCATGCATTGGCAGGATAGAACAGCTGTGGGTGGGGGTGTTTGTCTATTTATCAGTAACAGCTGGTGCGCAAAGTCTAATATTAAGGTTGTCTCTAGGTATTGCTTGCCTGAGGTAGAGTATCTCATGATAAGCTTTAGACCACACTATATACTACATACTTTTTGTAGCCTTCTATTTACCACCCCAAATCAATACTGGCACTAAGACCGCACTCAACAAGCTGTTTAAGGCCATAAGTGAGCAAGAAAATGCTCATCCAGAAGTGGCGCTTCTAGTGGCCAGGGCCTTCAATGCAGGCAAACTTAAATCGGTTCAACTGCATTTCTACCAGCATGTCACACGTGTAACCAGAGGGAAAAAAACTCTAGACCACCTTTACTCCACACACAGAGATGTGTAAAAAGCTCTCCTTCACCCTCCATTTTGAAAATCTCACCATAAATCAATTCAATTCGATTCAAAGGGCTTTATTGGTATGGGAAACATATGTTGACATTGCCATAGCAAGTGAGGTAGATAATATTAAAAAGTTAAATAAACAATACAAATGAACAGTAAACATTACACAAACCTAGGGTTCAAAAGAATAAAGACATTACAAATGTAATTCTATTCTCCTGATTCCTGCATACAAGTAAAAACTAAAGCAGGAAGTATCAGTGACTCGTTCAATACGGAAGTGGTCAGATGACACGGATGCTACGCTACAGGACTGTTTTGAAGGCACAGACTGGAATATGTTCCGGGATTCATCCAATGGCATTGAGGAGTATACCACCTCAGTCATCGGCTTCATCAATAAGTGCATCAACGACGTCGTCCCTACAGTGACCATACATACATATCACAACCAGAAGCCATAGATAACTGGCAACATCCGTACTGAGCTAAAGGCTAGAGCTGCCGTTTCAAGGAGCGGGACCCTAATCCAGACGCTTATAAGAAATCCCACTATACCCCAGAGGGTAGTGTGTACAGCCCAGTACATCACTGGGGCCAATCTTCCTACCATCCAGGAACTATATACTAGGCGGTTTCAGAGGAAGGCCCAAAAAATTGTCAAAGACAGTTACCCAAGTCATAGACTGTTATCTCTGCTACCGCAAGCGGTACTGGAGTGCCAAGTCTAGGACCAAAAGGCTCCTTAACAGCTACCCCCAAGCCATAACTGCTGAACAATCAAATGGCCACCCGGACTGTTTGCATTGCCCCCCGCCCCCCCCAATTTGTTTTTACACTGCTGCTACTCTCTGTTTTTAATCTATGCATAGTCACTTTACCCCTACAAATTTCCGCGACTAAGCTGTACCCCTGCACATTGACTTGGTACCGGTACCCCCTATATATAGATTCATTATTGTTATTTTATTGTTTTACTTTTTGTTATCGTTTTTTTACTAGTTTATTTAATAAATATTTTCTTTACTCTATTTTCTTAAAACTGCATTGTTGGTTAAGGGCTTACTGTATAAGTAAGCATTTCCTGGATAAGATCTACACATGTTGAATTTGGCGTATGTGACAAATACAATTTGATTTGATTGGATTTGACCACTCGTGCCCTGTGGATGGGGGCATAGTCATCCTATGGAGGCATAGACATTGTAGCCAAAATAATGGCCTGTTCAGCATTTTTCTACGTGACCCTAAGCATGGTAGGATGTTAATTGCTTAATTAACTCAGGAACCACATCTGTGTGGAAGCACCTGCTTTCAGGATACTTTGTATCCCTCAAATGTTTCCATTATTTTGACAGTTACTTGTAGGTCTGTGTGTTACTGATGTCATCAAATATTCAAAGTGCCTTATATTGCCAATACATTTTACTATCACTTTAGTTTGACATACATTTTAAAGACATCTTTAGGGCCCAGATTTGTTGCACTTGAAGCCGATCCTCATCCTCCCCATGTGTTTCATTATGGGATGTTTGTTTTCCGCCTCCTACGGAATTCCTCTGGAGATTTATAGTTTGAAGTAACGTGACACTGGGGGCTGTCGACACAGCCAGTGCTACTGCTTCCCCAAGGCACCAGCCATCCAGCCAGGGAGCCAGCCCACCAGCCAGCCCACCAGCCAGCCAGCCAGACAGCCAGCCAGCCACAGAGCATCCAGCCTGCCACAGAGCAGCCTAACAGCCAGCCAGCCAAGGAGCAGCTAGCCAGCCACAGAGCAGCCTAACAGCCAGCCACAGAGCAGCCAACCAGCCAGCCAGCCACAGAGCATCAGCCACCCACCCAGCCATGGAGCAGCAGTCAGCCATCCACAGAGCAGGCAGCCAGCCACAGAGCAGTCGACCAGCCAACCACAGTGTTGAGTAGCCGAACAGCCAGCCAGCAGAGGAGTATAGCCTAGTCTTGCCTTCCCATCTGACCAAAACGTTTCCCCACCCTCCTCGTGATTGACACCCCTCATTAACGTGGGGTTATTTCAAATCAAATCAAATTGTATTTGTCACATGTGCCGAATACAACAGGTGTAGGTAGACCTTACAGTGAAATGCTTACAAGCCCTTAACCAACAATGCATTTTTAAGAAAAATAAGTGTTAAGTAAAAAATAGATAAATAAAAAATTATAGTAACAAATAATTAAAGAGCAGCAGTAAAATAACAATAATGAGGCTATATAAAGGGGGCACCGATTAGTCGAGGTAATTGAGGTACTATGTACATGTAAGGAGAGTTAAAGTGACTATGCATAGAGTAGCAGCAGTGTAAAAGAGGGGGGAGAGGGGCTACCCAAATAGAATGGTTAGCCATTTGATTAGCTGTTCAAGATCCTTATGGCTTGGGGTAGAATCTGTTAAGAACTCTTTTGGATGTAGACTCGGTGCTCCCATACCGCTTGCCATGCGGTAGCAGAGAGAACAGTCTATGACTAGGGTGGCTGGAGTTTTTGCTAAATTTAAGACACAAACACTAAAAGAGTGCTGATTAAGCCCATCCTGTCCACCTCAAGCTGCGTCTCAGGCCACTAAGACCATAAACAATAGGGCTAAGACCCACACTGACACACACCCACACATACACAAATCACACACACCCCTGTTCCTGCTTAGAGTCAGATGACAGGTAGCCTAGCTACCCAGAAGAGTTTTAGAGCTGAATTGACTTGATATTGGATGATACAGTACATTACCATTTCTGGTGGATGAAGCTACGACAATTTAGGCAGGAGGTCCCATTGTCATTGTTAGCGTTGCTCAATTCTAATCTAGGGGGAGAATATGATGGTTTATTTGATATTTTTAGGGAGTAAAAGGTCTAGCATCACCAATAACGTTGGACATGTTGCACTGTCTTTGATATTCATTTTTGAATTATCTACGTTTTATGATATTGTTATTTTATGAGATTGAGTGCATGAAAGCATGCTCAATTGCCGGAGTCGATATCCGCACTTACAAACACAAGCTTGCTACAATATGTAATAATATTATAACAATAGAATATATTATACAATCTTTCTGAAGTGCTATGTTGAGAATAATCACGTTTCATGGTTTTAGCATGGTTTTGGGGCGACAGGTATCCTAGTGGTTAGAGCGTTGGGCCAGTAACCGAAAGGTTGCTGGATCGAATCCCCGAGCTGACAAGGTAAAAATCTGTCGTTCTGCCCCTGAACAAGGCAGTTAACCCACTGTTCCCCGGTAGGCCGTCATTGTAAATAAGAATTTGTTCTTATTCATCAGAAGTCACATTACTTAACAGTAAACAACAACGTGAACAACAACGCTGCCCACTCACCTGAAATGCTCTCTGCGCTCTGTCTTCTTCCATGTCCATCCCATGGCTCTGTGTAAGCTATTCAGTGTAGCTATACAGATACAATGGGAACAAAAACATTGCCCTCTCATCTGCCTCTGTGTGATGATTCAGGTAGGGAGATTATGTGTGAGATCTAACCCCACAGTGATGGCTGCATGCAGCAGCCTGAGTAACCATGGCCTCAGCAGCCACCCGGGAACCAGGAACACAGTCAGCAGATATCAACCACTGAGTCAACACCCCCCTACCCCCTCCCGCAGCCCCTGCACTGTCCATCCGGTCCCTCACACTCCTCACACTCCCCTCAGCTTGTCCTTGTCTGGCCTCTCCTCCCCCTACCCCTTGCTCTGTCCAGTATCTGATCACATGCAATAGGAAAATATGAATGACCTCAAAACTACTATCGGACAGGGGAAAACACACACATACGCGTGACAATTTAGAGCCCTGAAATGCTCACCAGACTGACTCAAACTCATATACACAAGCCCCCCACACACACACACACACACACACACACACACACACACACACACACACACACACACACACACACACACACACACACACACACACACACACACACACACACACACACACACACACACACACACACACACACACACACACACCCACACACACACACACACACACACACACACACACACAGGTGCACAAACACTCACACAGACCCTCTTATCTGAACAGTACAGTCCATTCCGTGTGCTGTGGTTGCTCAACATCTCCAGATAAGATGTGTATGTGAATTCACTGGGGCATGTTAGCCAGACTTTTGACTCAGTCCTGCTTCATAAGTGCAGTTCAAGAATACTCTCTGCGAGACACTCAAACTGATCTTCTTAAACCCACAAAGCCATAATATACTTAAATATTTCAAAGGGATAGGTACTGTGTCTTAAGAATGTCAGGTACCACGTCTTGAGTTAAGCAAATGGTGCTTTCTCTGTTTAGGTTTCCATCTCTCTCTCTCTCTCTCTCACTCACTCACTCACTCACTCACTCACTCACTCACTCACTCACTCACTCACTCACACACACACTCACTCACACACACACACACACACACACACACACACACACACACACACACACACACACACACACACACACACACACACACACACACACACACACACACACACACACACTGTCTTGTATAAAACTAACCTTATGGGGACACACAATTCAGTTAAATTCAAAATCCTATTTTCCCTAACTCTAACCCTAACCCTAACTTTAACCCCAAAACCTAACCTACACCTAACCCTAGTTCCTAACCCTAACGCTAAAACTAGCTCTATCTCCTAACCCTAACACTAATTCTAACCTTAACCCTAAACCTCCAAGAAATACACACACGCACGTAGTAGATGGCATTGCAGTGGATAGCAGCCATCTTACAGGCTCCTGATCAGTTCTGCTACAGTGCTGTGAAATATTATTTGCCCCCATTCTAATTTTCTCCACTTTTGCATATTTTTGATGTTGAATGTTATCGTGACAATAACACAATAATGACATACTTATTTAATTTATTTCATAAAACAAAGTTATGCAACACTCAATGCCCCTGAGTGAAAATGAATTGCCCCCTTACACTCAATAATTGGTTGTTTCAACTTTAGATGCAATGACTCCGCCCAAACGCTTCCTGTAGTTGTTGATCAGTCTCTCACGTCGCTGTGGAGGAATTTTGGCACACTCTTCCATGCAGAATTGCTTTAACTTAGCGATATTTGTGGGTTTTCATTCATGAACTGCTCGTTTCAAGTCCTGTCACAACATCTCAAATGGGATTAGGTCTGGACTTTGACTACGCCATTACAAACCTTCAAATTTGTTGCTTTTTATCCATTTTCGAATAGACTTGATTGTGTGTTTTGGATCATTGTTTTGTTGCATATCCCAGCTGCTCTTCAGCTTCATCTCACAGATGGATGGCCTGACATTCTCCTTTAGAATTCTCTGTTCATGACGACTGTGTGATCTCACTCTCCATAGCCAATGTGAGTAAGACCTTTAAACTGGTTAACATTCGCAAGGTCGCAGGGCCAGATGGAATACCAGGACACGTACTCAGAGCATACGCTGACCAGCTGACTAGTGTCTTCAATGACCTTTTCAACCTATCCCTGACCCGGTCTGTAATTCCAACTTATTTCAAGCAGATCACCATAGTCCCCATTCCCAAGAACGCTATGGTAAACTGCCTAAATGACTATCGCCCCAAGTACTCACATACTGTATATAGCCATTAAATGCATTGAAAGGCTGGTCATGGCTCAAATTAACGCCATCATCCCAGACACTCTGGACCCACTCCAATTCACATACCGCCCCAACAGATCCACAGATGATGCAATCTCTAATGCTGAGCTGTAGTCAGGTAAGAATGCTTTTCATTGACTACAGCTCAGCATTCAACACCATAGTCCCCTCCAAGCACATCACAAAGCTCAGGACCCTGGGACTGAACACATCCGTCTGCAACTGGACCCTGGACTTCCTGATAGGCCACCCCCAGGCAGTGGGGGTAGGCAACAACACATCCGCCACGCTGACCATCAACACAGGGGGGCCTAGTCCCCTCCTGTATGCTTAGTCCCCTCCTGTATGCTTAGTCCCCTCCTGTAATCCATGTTCACCCATGACTGCGTGTCTGCACATGAATCCAATCCCATCATCAAGTTTGCTGATGACACGACGATGGTTGGACTGATCACCGATGATGATTAGCCAGCCTATAGGGAGGAGGTCAGAGACCTGGCACTGTGGTAATGGAGAGGGTCGAGAGCTTCAAGTTCCTCAGTGTCCACATCACTAAGCAATTAACATGGTCCACACACACACACACAGTTGTGAAGAGGGCGCCACAGCGCCTCTTCCACCTCAGGAGGCTGAAAAGATTTGGCATGGGCCTTCAGATCCTCTAAAAGTTATACAGCTGCACCATTGAGAGCATCTTGACTAGCTGCATCACCGCTTTGTACGACAACTGCAAGGCACCTGACCACAAGGTGCTACAGAGGGTGGTGATTATGGCGCAGTAGATCACTGGGGCCGAGCTTCCTGCCATCCAGGACCTCTATACCAGGTGGAGTTAGAGGAAGGCCCAACGTATGTTCTTAGACTCCAGCCACCCAAGCCATAGGCTGTTCTCTCTGCTACCGCACGTCAAAGCGGTACCGGTGCACCAAGGCTGGAAACAACAGGACCCTGAATAGCTTCCATCCCCAAGCCATAAGACTGCTAAACAAGACTAACCAAATGGCTACCCTTGCACTGACACTGTGCACACACTCTGGACTCTACCCACACACTCACACATACTTACACTGACACCCCAACACACACATACACACACGCATGTACGCACGCATGCACACACACACACACACACACACACACACACACACACACACACACACACACACACACACACACACACACACACACACACACACACACACACACACACACACACACACACACACACACACACACAACATGCGCAGACATGCATTCTGACGCCCCCCACACACACTCACACACACACACTCAAACACACACTTTCACACTCACCACATACGCTGCTCCTATTGTCTATTATCTATCCTGTTGCATCGTCACTTTACCCCTACCAACAGTGCCATCATAAAGTATTCACACCCCTGGACTTTTTCCACATTTTGTTGTGTTGCAGACTGAATTTAAAATGGATTAAATTTAGATTTTTGTCACGGGCCTACACACAATACCCCATAGTGTCAAAGTGGAATCGCAGACGACACCATTCTATATACTTCCGGCCCGTCCTTGGACACTGTGCTATCTAACCTCCAAACGAGCTTCAATGCCATACAACACTCCTTCCGTGGCCTCCAACTGCTCTTAAACGCTAGTAAAACCAAATGCATGCTTTTCAACCGTTCGCTGCCTGCACCCGCACGCCTGACCAGCATCACCACCCTGGATGGTTCCGACCTTGAATATGTGGACATCTATAAGTACCTAGGTTTCTGGCTAGACTGTAAACTCTCCTTCTAGACTCATATCAAACATCTCCAATCGAAAATCAAATCAAGAGTCGGCTTTCTATTCCGCAACAAAGCCTCCTTCACTCACGCCGCCAAACTTACCCTAGTAAAACTGACTCTCCTACCGATCCTCGACTTTGGCGATGTCATCTACAAAATTGCTTCCAACACTCTACTCAGCAAACTGGATGCAGTTGATCACAGTGCCATCCGTTTTGTCACTAAAGCACCTTATACCACCCACCACTGCGAGTTGTATGCTCTAGTCGGCTGGCCCTCGCTACATATTCATCGCCAGACCCACTGGCTCCAGGTCATCTACAAGTCCATGCTAGGTAAAGCTCCGCCTTATCTCAGTTCACTGGTCACGATGGCAACACCCATCCGTAGCACGCTCTCCAGCAGGTGTATCTCACTGATCATCCCTAAAGCCAACACCTCATTTGGCCGCCTTTTCGTTCCAGTTCTCTGCTGCCTGTGACTGGAACGAATTGTAAAATCGCTGAAGTTGGAGACTTTTATCTCCCTCACCAACTTCAAACATCTGCTATCTGAGCAGCTAACCGATCGCTGCAGCTGTACATAGTCTATTGGTAAATAGCCCACCCATTTTCACCTACCTCATCCCCATACTGTTTTTATTTATTTACTTTTCTGCTCTTTTGCACACCAATATCTCTACCTGTACATGACCATCTGATCATTTATCACTCCAGTGTTAATCTGCAAAATTGTAATTATTCGCCTACCTCCTCATGCCTTTTGCACACAATGTATATAGACTCCCCTTTTTTCTACTGTGTTATTGACTTGTTAATTGTTTACTCCATGTGTAACTCTGTGTTGTCTGTTCACACTGCTATGCTATATCTTGGCCAGGTCGCAGTTGCAAATGAGAACTTGTTCTCAACTAGCCTACCTGGTTAAATAAAGGTGAAATAAAAAAATAAATGTTTTTTGAAACATCTTGAGTCAATAAGTATTCAAGCCCTTTGTTAAGCCTAAATAAGTCCAGGAGTAAAAATGTGCTGAACAAGTCACATGATGGGTAGATGGGTGCATCTTGAAAAGAAGACATTGAATATCCCTTTGAACATGTTGAAGTTTGTAGTTACACTTTGGGCGAAGTTTTTAACAATCACGTTGGCACTAATTTCAGAACCTTGTGGTCCTTTTTCAAAACTCTAGACACAAAACTCAAAACGGTCATCACTTGTAACACTGTCCAATGTTCAAAACATTGCATTGTGCATTCATACCTTTGAAAAAACCTTGCACTTGCAGAATCATCGGTTCAAATAACTAATTTATCATTAAATACCATAGGAACATTAATTTAGATCACCCACACACAAGATACCGATAGTTTCACTGTGTAGTTGTTCGTCCAATCATTAAATATTGTAGTACTAAGTATGTGATACATGTTTCATTATGCTACTACACGTAAATACATCACTGTAAAAGGACTAGTAGAGAGAATACTACAGACACAGTGGAATCATTGAATAAAATATGAAATTTATTGATGAAATACAATAAAATCACAACATATGTTTCTTTGAATCAAAGCAAAAATAATTAGCTACAAAAAAAAGAAAAAACAGTTAAAGGTCAACTGCAGTGTTCCTCACCTGGCTTACTGTAAAACATCACTGCAGTGTTCCTCACCTGGCTTACTGTAAAAAACATCACTGTAAAACATGTGTTCCTCACCTGGCTTACTGTAAAACAAACATCACTGTAACACATCACTTCTGTGTTCCTCACCTGGCTTACTGTAAAACATCACTGCAGTGTAAAACATTCCTCACCTGGCTTACTGTAAAACATCACTGCAGTGTTCCTCACCTGGCTTACTGTAAAACATCACTGCAGTGTTCCTCACCTGGCTTACTGTAAAACATCACTGCTGTGTTCCTCACCTGGCTTACTGTAAAACATCACTGCAGTGTTCCTCACCTGTCTTACTGTAAAACATCACTGCAGTGTTCCTCGCCTGCCTTACTGTAAAACATTACTGCAGTGTTCCTCACCTGGCTTACTGTAAAACATCACTGCAGTGTTCCTCACCTGGCTTACTGTAAAACATCACTGCAGTGTTCCTCACCTGGCTTACTGTACAAAGAAAACAAAAGATTGATTACTGTACTTCTATATTTCTATATTCTATATTTCTTGTGGATTTGGCCACAGGTTCTCATCCACATTACAATGGATGTTTTCATTAGCCAAACATCTTGGGAGGAATCTTCAGGCATGGCGAATCCAGGCCTGACACTGGTCTGCCGTGATGTCATTGCATGTGTCATCCATGGCCTGGAGAAGGGTGGCTTGTTTGTGAGGGCGCCTATCATATACCTTCCACCTCCACATGGAGAAAAATTCCTCAATCAGGTTAAGGAAAGGAGAGTATGGGGGTAAGTACAGGGTGGTAAATTGTGGTTGGGCCTGAAACCATGCTTGCACCATTTGAGCATGGTGGAACCTGACATTATCCCACACAATGACATAGGTCATGCCATCTCCTCTACAGACCTGACTTAGCTCATCAATTAAGGTTACATTTGAACAGCCAATCATGTGGCTGCCTGCAACTCAATATATAGAGTATATAGAGTAGAGAGCTTTAGATGTTGTTCAACCAAACATTATAACAGGCAAGATGAGTAATCTCAGCAACTTTGACTGTGGTATGATTGTTGATGCCACACATGGTGATTCCAGCATCTCAGAAACAGCTGCCCTCCTGGGATTTTTACGCACTACAGTCTCTAGAGTTTACAGAGAATGGTGCGATAAACAAAACACACGCAGTGAGTGGCAGTTCTGTGGGCAAAACCACCTTGTTAATGAGAGAGGTCAGAGGAGAATGTCCAGACTCATTCAAGCGAACAGAAAGGCCACAACTGCTCAAATAACAGCTGTTTAAAACAGTGGTGTGCAGAATGGCATCTCTTAACGTACAACACCATGAATAATTCAGGCTGTTGTGGAGGCAAGAGGGGGTCCTACCCAGTACTAGATAGGTGTACCTAATTAAGTGGCCGGTGAGTGTACAGTAATGTCAAATCGGAAAACATGGTCTGGAAAAGTGGTACATGGGACCATAGAAACAGTGTCTAATAAAGAATGATGATGAAGTATTACATCCATAGATAATGTAGTCCAATTGGTTCATGTTCCACGATAATTGGTGTCAATGGATCTCATTATCCTGAAACTTTCATGACCTAAACATGGAATTTTGTTTGTCAGTTTCCATAAAACTATGCATTATGAGTAATGCAACAGTTACTTCTCATTTTGAGCAGTTGTATCAATTCATAGTTAGATCATTGTAATGAAATGAATAGACAGTCAATTCAGATATAATGTGTGAATTGCATTTTGAAATGATAATACTTTGATGTTAAGGTGTGTTATTTTGAACAGGTGATTTTAGTTCAATGAACAAATGATCTTAGCTATATGTGCATTGTTTCCAAGCAATTGAAAAAAGTGTTACAGTTTTTTAAAATTAGCATTTTGATCATTGGTTATGAGTTTTGGGGCTAGAATTTAGAAAAATGACATCGGGGTTCCGAAATTAGTGCCAAAGTGATTGTAAAAAACTGTAATACACTGAGTCACGGCAAAGATACAGGCGTCCTTCCTAACTCAGTTGCCGGAGAGGAAAGAAACAGCTCAGGGATTTCACTATGAGGCCAATGGTGACTTTAAAACACTTATGGAGTTTAATGGCTGTGATAGGAGAAAACTAAGGATGGAATCAACAACATTGCAGTTACTCCACAATACTAACCTAATTTACAGAGTGAAAAGAAGGAAGCCTGTACAGAATAACAATATTCCAAAACATGCATCCTTTTTGCAACAAGGCACTAAAGTAAATACTGCAAAAACATTGGCAAAGCAATACATTTTTTGTCTTGAATACAAAGTGTTATGTTTGGGGCAAATCCAGTACAACACATTACTGAGTACCACTCTCCATATTTTCAAGCATTGTAGTGACTGCGTCAGGTTATGGGTATGCTTGTAATTGTTAAGGACTGGGGAATTTTTCAGGATAAAAAAATTAATGGAATGGAGCTAAGCACAGGCAAAATCCTAGAGGAAAAATTGGTTCAGTCTGCTTTCCACCAGACACTGGGAGAAGAATTCACCTTTTAGCAGGACGATAACATAAAATACAAGGCCAAATCTAAACTGGAGTAGCCTTACCAAGAAAACAGTGAATGTTCCTGTGTGGCTGAGTTACAGTTTTGACTTAAATCCCATTTTCAGTAACTCTGCAATTTTGGAAAATTATCCATGAGTAAGTAAACATTTCACTGTTAGTCTACACCTATTGTTTATGAAGCATGTGACAAATAACATTTGATTTGATTTGACACACACTGCCCCTCACCCCAGGAATCCTGAGCATGTAGAGATGTGAGGAGGTGTGATAGATCAACTCCAGACTGATCTCTGGCTTGCTGGCCTTATCTCCTCGTCCCCAGCTGGAGCAGATGGCCTCTAACCACCATAACCCCACCCCCCACGCCAGACACAGGCCGTTATCAGGACCGGCAGAGAGAGCCCAGGCCTGGTTAGGACAGGGCTGGGTGGCTCCCTGCCTGGTCCTCTTCTGACTGACTGACTGACTGACTGGCTGGCTATGATTTGTTACACATGGATCATTCCATGTCATTTCAGCAAGCCATGACACCCACCATCTCAGTTTGTACTGAAATCATTTCTGTAGTTTGAAACAGATGAGATTAGCATTCCTGAAACATTCATTTGTTGAAATGTAATTTGATCCTTGCAAAATTAAGCTAATTGATTGAACCCATATTGGTCCTTTTAATTTATAGGATTTACATACAGTACCAGTCAAACGTTTGGACACACCTACTCATTGCAGGGTTCTACTTAATTTTTTACTATTTTCTACATTGTAGAATAATTGTGAAGATATCAAAACTATAAAATAACACATATGTAATCATGTAGTAACCAAAAAAGTGTTAAACTAATCTAAATATATTTTGTATTTGAGATTCTTCAAAGTAGCCACCCTTTACCTTAATGACAGCTGGTACTTTCACACAAATGTATTGAAAATAATTCAGGCGACTTCAATAGCTAATTTCTCTGTACAGGGGAAAAAAACATCACCAGATTCACAGGGAGAATATTGCAAAAGATGATGAAGCAATACTCCAAGCAGCATCTCCATACTACTTGTCAGACATAGAGAACTGATAATGTATAATGTTTGTGTGTAAGGGGTGCATAATCGGTGGTAGGGAAGTCAGACGCAGGAGAGCAGAACTTGGTAATAGCCGGAGCAGTTTAATAGCAAAACCCACGGCATAAAAATAACAAGACTAATTGGGTAAAAAAAAAACGTAGCTGTCACGCCCTGACCTTAGAGAGCATTTGATTATCTAATTTGGTTAGCTCAGGGTGTGACTAGGGTGGGTACTCTAGGTTTTGTATTTCTATGTTGGCCTGGTATGGTCTATTTTCAATTCTCTCAAAAATGTTTTCTTGCCTAATATCATTATTTGGAAATGGTATATTGATGATATTTTTGTTCTATGGAGGGGTGATGCAAAACAGCTCCAGGCGTTCCATGCTTTTCTTAACTCCTGTTCTGAGCATCTGAGATTTACTATGCAATCTGATACACGTCAAATCAGCTTCCTTGATCTTCTGATCTTGTATGAAAATAATGTTCTATACACTGATCATTACAGGAAGCCTACTGATCCTAACAGTTTGTTGAGGGCTGACAGTTGTCACCCACTTCCCTTGAAAAATAGATTGCCCTACAGCCAATTCTGTCGAATCAAAAGAATTTGCAAAAAACATTCAGATTTCGAAAGAAATATGGCTGAGATACAAAGTAAATTCAAGGAGAGGAGGTACAAAAATGATCAGATTAATATTGCCATTGAGAAGATTCAAAACAAAACGAGACATTACCTTTTTTAAGGTCAGTCTCGCAAAAAGACGCATTCTTGCATTCTAACTACCCGCTATTCTAAGTGCTCTGAACAAATGAAGGGAATTGTTCACAAACATTGGCACATTCTAAACTCTGATGATAGTCTCTGTAATGTGTTTTCTGACCTTCCCTTGATTGTATTCTTGTGTGGCAGAAATCTCAGAGACCAATTGGTACGCTCTGATTTACCACCCCAAGATATTCCTGAACAACCTCTATTTGCGGCCCTACTGGATGGTAATGGCTGTGCTCAATGCAATGGCACTTATAAATGTAGATCCTTCAAACACCCACAAACAGGGAAAGAGATCCCAATCAAAGGTGTTATCACGTGCTCGACTAACTTATAACTTGTCCTTATGGTAAAAATGATGTGGGTAAAATAAAGCGCAAAATAAAAGTACGTATCTGTCACGTTCTGACCTTTATTTCCTTTGTTTTGTCATTATTTAGTATGGTCAGGGCGTGAGTTGGGTGGGCAGTATATGTTTGTTTTTCTATGTTTTGGGGTATTTCTATGGCCTAGTATGGTTCTCAATCAGAGGCAGGTGTCATTAGTTGTCTCTGATTGAGAATCATACTTAGGTAGCCTGGGTTTCACTGTGTGTTTGTGGGTGATTGTTCCTGTCTCTGTCTTTGCACCAGATAGGACTGTTTAGGTTTTCCATGTTTATTGTTTTGTAGTGTTCATGTGTACATTTATGTATTAAAAGAACCATGGACACTTACCACGCCGCATATTGGTCCTTTTCGCCTCTCCTCTTCGGAAGAAGAGGAGGAAATCCCTGACAGTATCTCAGAGCACCGTAGCACCATTAGGTGCAAAACCTTGACTTACCCAGTTGCGGCACACTTTTTGGAAGCAAACCACTCAATTTCGTCTCTGCGTTATATTGGCATCAAACATGTCACCCTCCCTCGGAGAGGCTGCCTGGATCTTTAATTGAAGCCATTCTGAAGCCATTCTTGTGATTATTGTGACTTTGCCATTGTAATTGTTTGTAAGCTTGTGTAGTCTATAATGAATCTATGATAGTATGCTATCCATTTGTTTTTTTGTATGCTGTTCTTTGTATGCCATTTGAACATTTGATAATTAACCAATGATATTAGGCCACACTTGGCCATGATTACAGACACCTGTGTCTTTCAACACTATATAAACAAGTTATCCCGCAGTGTTTGATTATACCCTGATGAAGACAGCTTGGCTGTCGAAACTTTGGACATTAAATTTTGCATCTGAACTCCTAGAGTGCGCGGCTCTCTTTTACTTTCAAGTCTTCCACTCCGCTAGCCAGCACCTCGCCTAATAGGTGTGCATTTCTTTTTCTTCTAGATTGGCCTGGTATGGTTCCCAATCAGAGGCAGCTGTCTATCGTTGTCTCTGATTGGGGATCATATTTAGGCAGCCTTTTCCCACTGGGATTTTGTGGGATCTTGTTTGTTTGTAGTTGCCTGTGAGCACTCCATGACTTCACGTTTCATTTGTTCTGCATTGTTTTGGTGAGTTTCATTAATTAAACACATGGAACTCTACTCACGCTGCACCTTGGTCTATTTATTCTACAAACGATCGTGACAGAAGATCCCACTACAACAGGACCAAGCAGCGTGCCCTAGTGGAGAAAGTATCATGGACTTGGGAAGAGATTTTGGATGGGAAGGGATCCTGGACTTCGTGGCAGGACAGTATTGCCTTCCTTGGCGGGAGACGCAAGAAGATAGGGGAGGACAGCGACGACGCCGGGGTTCGCGGCCAGGTAGAAAGCCCAAAAAACAGCCCGAAAATATTTTTTGGGGGGTGGCACACGGGGTGGTCGGCGGAGCAGAGGAATGAGCCAGAGACCGGCAGGGAGTCGAAGGAGGAACTCAACGAAAGATTCCGAAGAGAGGTGGTGGTGAGAGTGCTGCAGAGCAGGCGTGCTGAGGAGCGTGACAACAGTCCGGTGTCATCTGCACCAGTTTCACGCATCTGGCCTCCAGGGTGCCTCCCCAGTCCGATGCGTCCTATGTCTCCTCCACGCACTCGCCCTGAAGTGTGTGCCACCGTTCCGGTACAGTTTGTGCCGGTGCTACGCACCAGGTCTCCAGTGCGCCTCCACAGGCCAGTACGTCCTGTGCCAGCTCCCCGCACTTGCCGTGCGGAGTGTATCATCGTTCCGGCACCATCTGTGCCAGCTCTATGCACCAGGTCTCCAGTGTACCTCCACAGCCCAGTACGTCCTGTGCCTCCTCCTCGCACTCTCCCTGAAGTGCGTGTCCCCAGTCCGGTAGGTCCTGTAGCTGTCTATCGTGGATTGTCGCCGGAGGAACCGGACTGTGGACCATCACCGGGGACTCCGGACCGTGGATCATCATTGGAGGCTCTGGACTGGGAACCTTCGCAGGAGGCTCTGGACTAGGAACCCTCGCTGGAGGCTTGTACTGGAAACCCTAGCAGGAGGCTCTGGACTGGGAACCCTCGCAGGACACTCTGGACTAGGAACCCTAGCAGGGGGCTCTGGACTGGGGACCATCGCCGGAAGCTCTGGACTGGGGAGGCGCACTGGAGGCCTGATGCGTGGGGCTGGCACAGGTGGCACCGGACTGGTGACACGCCCTACAGGGCGAGTACGGGGAGCAGGCACAAGACGTACCTGTCTGGGAAGGCGCACTTGAGGGAGAGTGCGAGGAGCAGACACAGGACGTACCCGACTGGGGACACGCACTTCAGTATTCTCTCACGGTCCAGTTCCTCCGGCAACGATCCACGTTCCGGTTCCTCCGGCGACGATCCACGGTCCAGAGCTTCTGGCGACGATCCCTGCACCAAAGCCGCCACCAAAGCTTACGGATCCGCGAGCGGAGCGGGGTCTACGTCCCGTACCGGAGCCGCCACAGAGGCTAGATGCCCACCTGGGCCCTCCCCTATATAGTCAGGTTTTGCGGCCGGAGTCCGCACCTTTGGGAGTGGTACTGTCACGCCTTGATCTTAGAGAGCCTTTTATTCTCTAATTTGGTTAGGTCGAGGTGTGACCAGGGTGGGTACTCTAGTTTTTGTATTTCTATGTTGGCCTGGTATGGTTCCCAATCAGAGGCAGCTGTCTATCGTTGTCTCTGATTGGGGATCATATTTAGGCAGCCTTTTCCGACTGGGTTTTTATGGGATCTTGTTTTCGTATTGTTGCCTTTGCGTAGGACAAACCTGCACGTTCGTTTGCTTTGCTCTTTATCGTTTTTGTGCCGGTTCTCATAATAAAAGATGATGAACCCAAACCACCCTGCATTTTGGTCCGATTCTTACAACAACGTTCGTGACAGTAGCGCACCAAACAATACGTGCACAAGCACTTACAAATAAACAACCCCACACAAACACATGGGGGGCACAGAGGGTTAAAAACGCAACAAACGATTGAGGGAATTGAAACCAGGTGTGAGAAACAAGACAAAACACATGGAAAATAAAAAGAGGATCGATGATGACTAGAAGACTGGCGACGCCGACCACCGAGCTCCGCCCGACCAAGGCCACTGTGGAACGGGTAAGGGGTGTAACTTCCCTCTGGGCAGGTATCTAGGAGCCTTACACTGGGCGCACACCGAGCAGGAGGAAACATAAACCCTCACGTCCTTGGCCAAGGTATGCCACCAGTACTTCCCAACCAAACAGCACACCACCTGACCGATCCCAGGATGACCAGAGGAGGGTGACATGTGGGCCCAAAAGACCAACCGGTCACGGACAGCAGACAGAATGTACAGATGTCCAGTGGGACACTGGAGGGGAGCAGGCTCTGCACGTAACACCTGCTCTCAATGTCCGCGTCCAGCTCCCACACTACCGGCACCACCAGGCAGGATGCCGGGAGTATGGGAGTGGGATCCATGGGCCGCTCCTCTGCGTCATACAGTCGTGACAGTGAGTCTGCTTTCACGTTTTGGGAACCTGGTCTGTAGGAAAGGGAAAAAACGAAACGGGTGAAAAACATGGCCCACCTTGCCTGGCGAGGGTTCAGTCCTTGCTGCCCGGATGTACTTCAAATTGCGGTGATCAGTCCAGATGGGAAAAGGGTGTTTAGACCCTCAAGCCAATGTCTCCACGACTTCAGAGCCTTGACGACAGCCAAAAGCTCCCGGTCCCCCACGTCATGTTTTCGCTCTGCCGGGCTGAGCTTCTTCGAGAAGAAGGCACAGGGGCAGAGCTTTGGTGGCGTAACCGAGCGCTGGGAGGGCACGGCTCCTATCCCAGTCTCGGACGCATCCACCTCCAAAGGGGATCCGGATGGGCCAGCACGGGAGCCGAGGTAACAGAGCCCTCAGGTGATCCTATCAATTAAAATGGCCAATTTGGGTGCAATCAATTCGCTTAATTTCAGATCAAATTATATTTCAACAAAATAATGTTTCAGTTATGCTAATGTTATCTGGTCTAACTACACAAACAATGTCAGAACAATCTGAGATTGTGGGTGTTGAAATCCTTTTTCTTGTGCTTTTTGAGGTGGAATGATTCACATGAGAGATAAGCCAGCCGTGTGCTGGGGCTGAGAATGCTACTTAAAAGGAACTGGGTCTCTGTGATCACTAGTGCACTCTACCCCCTACTCCTTAACCCCTAACCCTCATCTTTTTCTCTTGTCTCCCTCTCTCCTTTTCTCTTTCCCTTTCTCTGTCTTCAGATGCTGTCTTTCTTTCTTTCTCTTTCTGTGCATCCTGTCTCTTCATTTCTCTTGCTTTCTAAAAGAATGACATATGGCAAAGGACAAAGTGGCTCTTTTAAATTATACTTTATTTCATACAAAAACAAAACAATAAACAAATAAATTACATATTTCTAAAATAATGATCTTGATGAATTTTTATTAAAGAACATTGTGATTGTTACAATTGTATTGGGCGTACATAAATGGAATGTCATGCAGTTGATCCTGACGTTGTGTAGTACGGGAATCAAAACAACAACACTGAGGATTATTGTGATACAACTCTCGATGTTGAAGGGCTAAGTTAAATGCATATAGGCTGTTCTGTAGCTCATGGTTTGGTTTTCAGTTGGAGGTCATGCTGCTTTCGAGTAGAAAAAAACGATTTTTGAGCTAAATTGCTAAATGTTTCGTTTTCCAAAAAATGATGACCCACCAAATAAATCTCACACCTGAACGGTAAGGACATCATTGTACACAAAAAGGTAGGTAGCCAGTCCCACTGCCCTGGTACCTGAATTGCTTGTTACTGTATGTGCATTATGCTTTGCTTTCAACCCACAACACCACCATTTTTATACAAATGCTTGTGAGTATTCTGAATGAAAAACAGTCGGGGCAGTTAGATTCTGAAGCGTTGTTGAAACAACAACATTGGAGGCTTATCTATATGATTCGAGGTGAACCATTTGCATTCCCTGGAGGACATTTAGAGTATTCTCCCCAATTTTAACAAAGCATAAGAATTAGCATATGTATATTAAAAGATGGTAGCAGAATAAAGATTGGTATCACTGGGAGCCAAGCATTATCATAATAAGGGAGTCTTCATTTGCACACAGGCCCAGGCTGAGGTGCTGACGGGCTGAGGCTACCGGATCCCCCCACCATCCCTGTCCCCACAGTCACACCCATCAGGACTGCCAAAGACCCTATTGTCCAGGCCCAGCCTCAGCCTCAGCCTGTACCTCTACAAACACACTGGGCCTGGTTAAAGGGGAAACAAAAGAGGACGATTCAAAATCAATCACACTGGGCTTTTCACATTCAGACCTTCAGGTCCAGTCCTTTTCTTTTCATACAGCATTGACAGTGGAAGCTGGGCTGCTCCCCCTGTCCCCCCACAGTGTCCTGTGTTTAATTGTATTCTTCTCTTTCAGGGCCCAGACCCCCAGACCATACTGTTCTTATAGTTAGTTTATGTTTGCAACAATTGAAAGCATAAGGGATTGGGGGTTCTGAGGGCTTTGGCGATTGGCCTGGATGCAATACAAAGGCCAGAGCAGCGTACAAACAGAGGACTGAAGGGATTTTGATGAAATGGAAGGTGAATTGCGAGGACATTTTGGCCGTTAAAACGCTTGAATACATTATTTCTTTCTTCACCTCAGTTGAACACCTTCATTTTTGTATCATTTAGAATAATTTATAAAAGGTAATTGTATTTTTTATGATATGTACATAAAACATTTTTAGATTTATATTCACAGGAAGAAAAAAAATCAGGCACTTTGCTGCCTCTACAGCAACTTTTTAACACAAGAGATCCTGAGATTTAAGACAATTTTAAATAGCAAAATGTAAAATAATCTTATATATAGAGAGATTTATATTTAACAATCAGCTTCTCTGTTTTTTTCCCATATCAAAATAAATATTTTATGTTAAAACTTCTTTTTCTGTTTTAAAAGCTCAGTTTGGATACTGTTCGGATGCTAGCTCAGATGAGTTTGAGTACAAGATGACCATTGTCCATCCTCTCTGTAGAGACCCAAACAAAAGAGAGTCCTTTTACTGTAAAAACCCAAACCTGATAAGAGGCAGCCATTTTAGATGACCAGGGTTCTGTAGTGCCAAAGTTTGAGATACTGTTGTTGGGCACAGTGCCAGAGCAGACAGTCCAAGTACCACTTTTCATGCAACATGATCGTTTCCCAAAGTAAACTTCTCCATGTAATGCCCTTTGAGACAGAGGACTCGCATTGGAGCCGCTGTCTACCGCAGTGCCGGTTTCAGGTCAATCCGAGAATTCACGTCGTGGTAACCCAACAGACAGGGGTTGGTGGACAGGGCATCGTGGGTAAAGACAGAGTCATTGTCCGAGGAGCAAGAGCTGGAAGTGTCCTCGCACGATGGGGAGTACTGTTCGAAAGGTGTTGACAGGTCCAGGTACTAAGAAGAAGAAGCAGGAGAGAAACTGTTCAGTTTGGCAATGCTTTGCATTTGTGCAATTTATTACATTGTATTTTTAAGCTTGACGTTTGTGTTGTGTGATGCATAGTAAGGTTGACATTTTATCTGAGACTGTGTGCTGTGTACAAACTACAGGGTGTCTTAAAGTAATAAGCTAAACTATAGCTGGAACAGTATGTTGGAACACGACATCTGGCGAGCAGATTGTGTGTGTGTGTGTGTGTGTGTGTGTGTGTGTGTGTGTGTGTGTGTGTGTGTGTGTGTGTGTGTGTGTGTGTGTGTGTGTGTGTGTGTGAGCAGGGGTCCCAGACACCCACCTCGTCAGAGATAGACAGCAGCACTCTGTCCAGCTCCTCCACCAGCTGTTTGAAGGTGGGTCGTTGTGTGGGCACGGCATGCCAGCACTCCCTCATCTTCATGTAGCTGTACACATAGACAGAGAGGGCTAGTTAGTACCAGGGTAATTACACACATCCACAACATTTTCACATTTACTAACATGCAAATGTAGCACAGGAGAGGGCCAAAACAAAAGCTTCTGAAACACACTGTAATAAATGTCAATGTTCAACTTAAAAGTTGCGAGCTTAGGTGAGAAGGCTGTGGCGTTGCTTGTGGTGTTTGATCAGTTTAGGTGTGTACTTGCGTGTGTCTACTCACAGCTCGTGTGTGCAGTTGGAGGGTTTGTCCATGCGGTGGCCTTCTTTCAGCAGCTTGAAGAGCTCCTCCACAGGGATACCGGGGTAGGGCGAGCCCCCCAAGGTAAAGATCTCCCACATCAGCACCCCAAACGACCACACGTCACTCTGGTGTGTGTAGACTCGGTCGAACAAGGCCTCTGGTGCCATCCACTTCACTGGCAGACGTCCCTGCAAAACAGAACAACAACGTTAGTGAGCGGTGGACAGTCATTGAGTCAGTCGGTTGCCACGATGCCAGAGTCCTTCATCCAGTTGTCTATACATCATTCCCCGACTCCCTCGTTCCTCCTCTCTTTCGCCCACTCCCCTCTTCCCTTCCTCGTCAGCTTTTTCAAATGATCTCCCATTAAGCTGGCTGCCAATCAGTGGGCACACATCAAACATCTGTCTGTAGCCCTTTTCTGCTGTCAATGACAAAAACACCCTCTTTGGCCTCATGGGTGGAATATTATTAATATTTTTCAAAACCCAGAAGGAAATCCAGTGTTTCTTTGTCAACCGTTTTGTTATATTTCAGCCTTCTGTGATGTATGTAAAGAGTAATATATTGGGATGCTAACTCAAAATGTAATACATTTCAACTCTATATCTGACATGCTACAGGTGTCTTCTTTTTTGAGCCCATAACCATGTGTGTGAGATGTATACTTTTGCTTCAAAGCAGATTTGTTTAAGACTGTCAAGAATCACTCTGTGTGATGCTGATTTAGCCCACTGCAGTAAAAGGTTAAGAGCATTAAAGCTGAAACAGGCACAAGCCGACTGGGGGACACTAGACAGAGAGCAGACAGTCTGCTGTGTCTCCATGTACCAACAGGGGCTGTTCTGAAAGCTGGCCAACAAGATGACACACAACAGCACAGCCCTGGAACGGGCACTTGTCTCGATTTAGGAGAGGAACAAGGTGCCACAGAGCCAGTCAGGGGTATAGCAGGATGGGATAACTCACGTTGGTGGTTTTTTTGTAGTAGTCAATCTGGTGCACTCCTCTAGCAAGGCCAAAGTCTGCGATTTTCATGACGTTGTCTTCCGTGACGAGGACGTTTCTGGCAGCAAGGTCTCTGTGGATGCACTGTAGAGACAGAGAGAGGAGAAACCAGGGTTAAGTCAGGGAACATAAAGATATACGCAGTTTTGAGTTTTATGTTAAATGTTTATGAAATGTTACTCTACAATTTAGAATATTGTAATTACATGACCAGGTCTACATTGTGGTTTTCTGTTTTTGCAGTCATGTAAAACCAGATAGTATTGACATAGAAATGATTCGCTGTGAGTTTCTAAAATGAAAAGACCTGGTCTTAAGTCAACACGCAGCATCCAATTTTAACCAAACGCACCAAATTAAATCAACTTTATATAGATCTCGAGGTTTTGTTGAAAAACAACCACTGTTTGCTGGACTTGAATGGATGTCATTAAGTTTATTTTGGTTTTAATTTCAAATAGACGTGGTATTTGGGGATTCGTGGAAATGAGAAAGCCCTGGTTTTCCGGGGGCTCCATAATGGTGGGGTGGTTTCAGACTACTGCATTCTTAGCAAGCCACAGAGACAGAAACCCGATGCCGGGGCACAGACGCAGCTCTGCGCCTGTTTGCTAACAGATTTATGGCTGTGCTAAAAAAGACAAAGCCCACTGCGGCAGGCAGGCAGGACAGAGGGATGGGGCTGGAGGGGTAAACAGGGCTCAACCACCACTCCACTGTGGAATTCCAGGATGGTGTGTCATACAAAGGGATGTGTTGATAAGAGAGACCAGGCTAGTGAATGAGGAATGGTGTGTTGGGGGGTGGGAAGGAAGGAAGGAAGGAAGGAAGGAAGGAAGGAAGGAAGGAAGGAAGGAAGGAAGGAAGGAAGGAAGGAAGGAAGGAATCACTTGCTCTTGCTTGTTGTCTAAACCCCTTCAGGCCAAAGTCATTCTATAGAAGGCCACATACCAATTGTAAACCTAATAATCCATATTGAGATGGACATATGAGCTAACCAAACCCCTTTAAGACATAGCACTCACCCTTTTGGAGGCCAGGTACTCCATGCCACGTGCCACCTGGTAGGCACAGGACAGCAGGTCTTTGAAGGTGAGCTGCTCCTCGGGCACTTTGGTCACATCAAAGGTGTAGTCCATGCCAGGTGGCCGGCGGGCCCGCAGGTACTCCCTGAGGCTGCCTTTAGACGCATACTCCACCAGCACGTACAGAGGACCTGATAGGGGAGGGGAGAAAGTTAGTGATCAACTCCATCCTCCCTATGGACACCTGGAGGCATGGGACCACCATTAATGACAATGTCACTGAGCAGGGCTAGAGTCGAATGAGTGAGGAGCAACAGTGATATAGTAGCTTTTGACCTTTGGTTGTGAACTTGTGTCTTGAACTCACCATCTTCTGTGCACACCCCCAGGAGGTTAATGATGTTCTTGTGCTTGTCCATCACCTTCATCAGCTCCATCTCAGATATGAGGTCTGACAGGTCTTTGTCTGTGGCATCATCTGGGGAATGAGACGGACACACATTTGAAGTCTTAGGAACATATACTATATATACAAAATGATGAGGACACCCCTTCAAATGAGTGGATTTGGTCAACAGCCACACCTGTTGCTGACAGGTGTATAAATCGAGCACAGAGGCATGCAATCTCCATAGACAAACATTGTCAGTAGAATGACCTTACTGAAGAGCTCAGTGACTTTCAACATGGCACCATCATAGGATGCCACCTTTCCAACAAGTTAGTTTGTCAAATGCCTGCCCTGCTAGAGCTGCCCCGGTCAACTTTAAGTGCTGTTATTGTGAAGTTGAAACGTCTAGGAGCAAAAATTGCTCAGCTGCAAAGTGGTAAGCCACACAAGCTCACAGAACGAAAAGTGCTCATTACCAAGTTCCAAACAGCCTTTGGAAACAATGTCAGCACAAGATTCATGAAATGGGTTTCCATGGCCGAGCAACCACACACAAGCCTAAGATCACCATGCGCAATGCCAAGCATTGGCCGGAGTGGTGTAAAGGTTGTCGCTATTGGACTCTAGAGCAGTGGAAATGCGTTCTCTGGAGTGATGAATCACGCTTCACCATCTGGCAGTCCGATGGACGAATCTGGGTTTTGCGGATGCCAGGAGAACACTACCTTCCCCAATGCATAGTGCTAACTGTAAAGTTTGGTGGAGGAGGAATAATGGTCTGGGACTGTTTTTCATGGTTTGGGCTCAGCCACTTAGTTCCAGTGAAGGTAAATCTTAACGCTACAGCATACAATGACATTCTAGACGATTATGCACTTCCAACTTTGAGGCAACAGTTTGAGGAAGGTCCTTTCCTGTTTCAGCATGACAATGCCCCCGTGCACAAAGCGAGGTCCATACAAAAATGGTTTGTCGAGATTGGTGTGGAATAACTTGACTGGCCTGCACAGAGCCCTGACCTCAACCCCATCATTCACCTTTGGGGTGAATTGGAACGCTAACTGAGACCTCTCTAATGCTTGTGGCTTGAAAGGAAGCAAGTCCCCGCAGCAATGTTCCAACATCTAGTGGAAAGCCTTCCCAGGCTGTTATAGCAGCAAAGGGGGACCAACTCCATATTAATGCCCATCGTTTTAGAATCATATGTTCGACGAGCATACTTTTGGTCATGTTGTGGATCTGGAAATAGAGTCAACAATAAATACTAGTCATTGTCCAGTCTTTCCTAAGAAGATGGTTCCTAGTTCGTACCTTTCAGCATTTTGACAGCCACAGTGGAGATGTTCTCCTGATGGTCCTTGTTGAGCCCATAGGCCTCAGCTCTGACCACTTGGCCGAAACAACCCTCACCCAGTGGCTTCCCTAACGTCAGACTGGAGAAGGAAAGGACAATGATGGTCAGTACAGGGAAGATACATGGAACTCAACAGAAACCAAAACACATATTCAAGATGGAGGAACTCAATGACTGACTCAATAACCAGTAAGTACCTAAACCAAGACCCCTAACAAACCAGAAAGTCAAACAGGACTTACTTCTCCCTGGGAAACTCCCAGTCGGGGTCGTAGGGCAGTTCAAACTCCATGACTCCGGCTAGCATAGGGGAGCAGCTGGAAGACAGGCGGGCCACTCTCATCAGAGACGCACTGGACTTTCCTGACGAGTTAGACTCCACAGAGTACTGTCTGCGGAGGGGGAACTTGGAGAGTTTCTGGACGGGGAGGACATCGAAGGGTTCTCTGCTGGGGTTGACCTGCATGCGACACAGCACCACGATAACGATGGCCATAACCAGAGCCAGGAAGCCAGACGCGTAGATGATGATGTCAGTGTACTTGGTCTCCATTAGGTCCACCTCGTCAGCCACGTCCTCCTCTATGAGTTGAAGACGATGAAAAGGAAATAAAATGATGGGTTTGAGACTGACTCAAGTGACCATTTCTTCTGAACTCGATACAAAAAGACGAGGGCTGTCAAACAATGTATTATTTTTTTAGTTAATTGCAGTATTGGCTGTGATTAATCACGATTAATCGTGAATTCAGAATTTTCTCTAATTGAGCTGTAATTTAAGATATTTATTCAAAAAGCATTACAAGATTATTGACATCTTGATTTTGTCCAAAGTAACGGGTAGCAAAATCTGGTCAATAAAGCACACTTTTTAAAATCTCAACGTCAACTTGTTTTGACATCAAATTGTTGTTTTTAGCTGTATATATTATGTATTTACTATGTTTTCAGTGTATTTTGAACGCTTTCCGACAATGCAATTAATCACAATAAAAAATAATTGTGCGCCAAAATTACAAAAAGTTAACTTGAGTTAACGGATTAACTCTGACAGACCTAAAAATACCTTTGGTAAGTTGACTATACTTGGCCCAAAGCACAAGTGACAATTTATTCTGAATTCTTCTAAACTCCTTACTTTGACCATATGTTGCCATACTGTAGTTTGAAGGATAAATATACCCAAGAGGACGGTGAGCCAGGCAGACTGGTGGGAGAAGCCAATGGAGTTTCCAGCCAGACAGGTGTACTCTCCAGCATCCTCCACGGTCACCTTAGTCAGGTAGAGAACTTCCACCTCTGACATGTTGAGGCTGCCTGTCTTCAGTATCTGAACGTAGGGAGTCCCATCGGGGCCGTAGCGGCTGCCGTTTCTCTCAATGTGTTTCAGCCACTGGATGTGGGGCTGGGCATCGCTGTAGACCTTACAGAAGAACTGGACATCAGTGCCCACCACTGCTGTAGTGTTGGCTGGCAGACCAGCCTGCAGGATAGGCCTGTGTGGGGAGCGCTCTGAAAACAGACAGTGGGGGGGGGGGGATAGAGAGAGTGTTAGACTCCAGAGGGCCATGAGGATTCCCCTTGCCCGAGGGAAGAGTTCGAAGTTCAGCCGTGGGGGACAGCGAGAGGGAGATTCCTCTGTTCAACGGAGCACATCGCTGTCTCTAAGCTACAAGAAGTACTCTGGAATGCCTGGAATAACCTAACCATTGAAGTAAATACTCATCTAAAATAACAGTATAATTTAGATTCAGATGAAACAAGGTTATCTCTAGATCAGTCTTATTTGTTTCCTAAATGCTGTGTTTCGCAGGCATGGAGAGAAAGGCCAGTGGTAACGACCAGTTCATTTGACTGACCGCAGCACAGCAGTGCCAAAGGGGAAGGGACAGATAAGCAGGCATTGTTTCTCACAACCAACACCAGCCAGACGCAGTCAGTCTCACTCATTGGTTTCATTAGCAACTTTATTTTCTAGCCAGGCCAGCTTGGAAGTCGCTGCGTTGCTTCCCTCTGTCCATTCTGTGTGTGCAAGCTCTTTTCCCCCTTGCATGCTTCTGGAGACAGCAGTTGACCCCACACTGGACTGCCGAGCCGCAGAAACTGGCCAGTCACAGGTCAGGGGGAAAATTGGTTGGGGAGCCTGGCCATCCTCTCTCTCTCTCCTCTCTCCACCGGCTGTCCTCCCTCTGTCTGAGGTGAGCTGTGGAGCCTCTGTGTTTCTCTGTCTTGTGAGACGCCACTGAGGTAGAGTGGGGAGAGCAACGGGACGGGACGGTAATCAGGCCTGACATGCTAAGTATCATGGGCTGGCAGTGGCTCCGCGGGGAGACGGCCTGTGTCTACATGTCTAGAGTGGGGTGGTGGTGAGTGTAGGACAGGGGAAACAATACCTTACAGTACTGCACACACCCTGGAGCTTTGACTAGATGTACAGACTTTATAATGAGTTCATGCCAACTTTACTTCCAGTTATTATGGAGAGAGAGACGGAAAGGGCTGGTGTTACAAGTTTGATGGAATGTGGTTGAATTAGAGAATAGTGGAGGGAATGACTTTTTCTCATTACCCATACTATCCCTCCCAGCTTTGGGAGTTGAATGTCAGATGAGCAAACAGCAGACTGTGTTGGGTAGGTAAAGTTAGGTTTTTGTTGCGAGGTGGATGAGTGAGTGTTCTTACCCAGCACGTCCAGAAGGTAGCTGTGTGTGATGGAGCCGTATTTGTTCTCCACCAGACAGGTGTAGTTCCCACGGTCTGAAGGCACCACACTCTCCATCACCAGGCTCCAGTGCTGGTGTCTCAACTATAAACGGACAAAACATACACGTTAGAAATGGGTTGTCTATACGTTGTGTGTTGGATCATTCCTACGGATACAAGTTATACTGGCTTGTGCTGTGGAAGTGCTTGTCTTTCTCTATGGTAACTTGTCTTTGATGGATCCAGTGTAAACAGATTCACAGTGTGTCATTTCCCTATTGAGACAAGGGTTGAGAACAAATTATGTGGCAGTTATATGCCAGTAAACAAAATAGCAACCACTGTTTTTCTTCCCCTCTCTCCTCTTTCTCTCCCTTTCTTCCCCTTCCTCCTCTTCCCCACCCTTTTTCACCCTCCATCTCATCCCCACCCTTTTTCACCCTCCATCTCATCCCCACCCTTTTTCACCCTCCATCTCTTCCCCACCCTTTTTCACCCTCCATCTCATCCCCACCCTAACCACTCTCCTACTGTCTTCGCTCCCAGGTTGGTCACTGTCTCACCTTGATGCCTCCGATGCGGTGCTCTCCCCTGAACTCACGTCCGTTCCTCAGCCAGCGGATGGAGGGCAGAGGGCTGCCCATGGCCGGGCAGCGGAACTTGACCGTGTTCCCTGCCGGCACTGCGTACAGCTTCTTCTCCATGCGCTGGGTGTGGGTCCAGTAGGGACCTCTTGTGAAGTAGACCTGATCATTCTCAATCTCAGCCGACGTGTCTTCTAGACCGTTGTCCTCATCATCATCACCTGAGCCCAGTAAGTCTGAGAAGCATCAAGATATGGAAAGAGTTAATAACTTGTTTTTATAACTGATCATTCAGGAGGCCATAGAGACCAAGACAATAGAGATGCATACATATAACCTAGAACTTCATTGGACATATCATCGTACCTCTAAGGCTGAGACTTCTTCTGTCTTCTAAATCTAGATCTCACCTGCTACAGTGATGGTGAAGTTCCTCAGGGGCTCCTTGGTCCCGCGGAGGACACATACGTACACCCCAGAATCCTCGTACGTCACGTCCGTGATCTCCATAACGCCCCCGCGGATCTGGATGCGGGCGGTGTGCATCACCCGGGTCCCCTCCTTGTACCAGTACACGCCCCCCGGCCGATTGGTGTCACAGCGCAGCTTGAGGACATCACCCGGTTCCAGGAGCAGGTGCTCAGTGGTGTCCTCACTAAGGTCCTCCAGGACATCTGCAGGGATAACAAAGACACAAAAACAAACGTGTGAGTACTCGGGACACACACGCACACACCAAACGGTGGCCACATCTTGTTCTCAAGTGAGTGGCCATCCCTTCAACTATGAACTTTCAACTCTCGCCCCCATTATCCCCTGACCCGCCAGACACACACACAAAAAGAGGTTGTCGTGGCAACTGGGAGGCCTCTCTCCACCTCTCTCTGCTCCTTGTTTTGTTTAGCATGGATCACTGTGGGAGTGAGAGCAAGCTAGCTACAAGAACAAAGAAAAGAGAAAAGAGAAAAGAGAAAAAGAATGTAGCTAATGAACATGTTGTAGCGTGACAGCGGGTTGGCCTTCAGAAACAAATCGATGGAGTGGCAATGGTTAAGTGGCGGTCTGAGAGGCAGGCTCAGAGAGAGAGCCCCATTCCAGCCCACCAAACAGCCTCTCAGTAACACAGATGGCCCCTGTCATCCTCACTCATACTCCTCTCTGTTCTCTTTACTCCCCTGGGATAGAGGCAGTTCAATGGCAAGTACCTGCTGGGACTTCAATGGGCGTACTCTGGTCCAGGTAACGGGAGAGCAGGGTCCCTACAGGGACAAGGTATGAGATTAATATACGTTGACTTCCAGCTAGTTACTGTTGTTAGTAATCAATTACTATCAAGACATAATTGACAAAAAAACACACGGCTGGAGCGCATTGGAAGCTATATAGATCCAATTAAATGTTCTATTCTAATTCCTAATTCTATGTGGGAAGCATCCAATAGCCTGATGAACAAAGTCTAGCAAGAAGTGTTTACCTGGTAGAACCTGTAGCCAGGCAGACTGCATGGACTGTAGCTGTAGTCCAGCGTGTGTAGTGGCCTCAGCCATACAGATGTACTCTCCAGCATCCTCCAGAGACACATTGCTCAGAGACAGAATGTTCACATTGGAGATGTTGCTCTGTAGGGCCTCCAGAGTTCTGAGATGTGGCTGGCCCTCGGCTCCCAGGCGCTCTTCGTCTCTTTTTAGCCACTGGACCTTGGTGATGGCTGGCCGGTGGACCTTACACAGCAGCTTCACCTGTCCCCCCACAACCGCCGTAGCATTCTCAGGGTAACCAGGCAAGATGAGTGGCCGAGACACCGTCAAATCTGTACCGAGAGGAGAAAGGGATTGTAAAAAAAAAAAGTAGAAAATGTAAACGCCAGCCTCAGTTTACATCTAAACACGTCGGTAAAAGTATTTGTTTCTCACATTTCTCAGCGTGCCTGTGTTTGAATGTAGACTGGTTGGTTGGTGGGTGATAAGAGTGCACTGATAAACTGGGGGCTAACGTGTCATAATAAGGGCTCCACTGGTCTCAGCCATATGCAGGGTGCCCGCCCAGTCACACCAATTTTCTGTCTGATTGCTTCCTGTAGCCACCTCAGTAAGTAAAAGGCAATCTGTTTCCCCTGCTTGATGAGCTGCTCACTCTAACTGCTTCATGCGAGGCAGGCGGAGTAAGAATACACAGGTGAGAGCTAGGGTGAAATCAAACTCAAATTAGCTAAACATTTTATTACAGCTGTATTACACTGCAATAAGTACCTTATATGCACCCTGTCCAATGAAAAGCTCCCATTCATTTGACTATGTGATTGACCCATCTAGCCAATAGCTTACCATCCCATCCCACATTGTGACTTTACTTTGCAGTGCAGTGCAAAAAGCTGTGGCAACTTTAAAAGTGCTGCTTTCTGTTAAGCTTGGAAAGGCAACATTCCTCACCAAGCAAACAGAACCATGCTAATGAACTTGTGAGGACTCTGAGCTGCCCGTGGCCTTCATTTGAACTCACAGCTGAGTGTGAATATTCACCCCGTGTGAAAGGGGCAAACACAACAAAAAGCAAAACACAAAACATTTCACTGGTGTGACTCGCCCGGCAGGGGAGCGTTTGACCATCAGATGCACTCTTCTCTTTCATGACTAGAGTTCCTTTAGGGGTGAATTCATGGTACGCTACGGTTGGTTTCTGTTCTGGGTGACACATTTTGCAATGTAAGTCTTCTACATCAGTATCCATTCACCACAAAGGATATGCTAAGAACAAACTGCCATAACGCAATATTGTCAATAATATAGTGACTGTGTAGAAGAGTGAGCGATACTACTATTGTAGTCACATGGCTTAAAACACATTAGGATAGCCCAGTGGTTAAAGAGCCAATGCAGCCATTTAAAAAACAATCTCAATATCAAATCATTTCTGGGTAACAGTTAAGTAAGTACCTTACTGTGATTGTTTTCAATTAAAATGGTCAAAAAGAAACAAAAATAGCTTCTTAGCAAATAGCAATTTCTCAAGCAAGAATTTTTCTTGGAGTGGTTTTAAGAAAACTTAAACCTAGCTGTTATTGGCAGAGAGGACTGGAACTCTCTTTCTTATTGGTCTATTAGCTAATTTACCGCATGTTGATGTCACCAGACAGGCCAAAACTTCAACCCACCAAAACAGGCTGAAATTGCAAGCAATCATTTCAAACAGCTCTTACACTAAAAGGCCATTATTATAATTTTCACAATTTTACAGTATTATTCCTACCACATAGTGGAAATATATATAAAACATTGACTACTTAAAATGCAAAGCATCCTCGATGCCAATTCATTTGATCTACTGTATATCATATCTGGAGGGGATGAATTCCTCACTAAATCACTGTCAGCTTGAGTGTGAGCAGCGCTGTTCTGCGTTAGCACACTGACGCCTGTGCTCCAGACCTATGTGTGTGGCATACATTTCACTCCTCTGAGAAAAAAAAATCACCAACTTCATCCTGCAGCCAGAGTTCATAATGGCTACCTCTGTTCTCTCACTCTCTCGCTCTCTCTTTTTTATTTTCCTGGTTGGTAACTGGAACGTTCCTGGGTGGTGTTGCCATGCTGAATTATTACCAATGAGTCTAATGTCTTCTGGCAGGGACTTAGTGCTGCATTGTGGGCCCCGAGGTGGGGACCTGGGACCTTCACCACTTCTCCACTGCGGGAGTCAGCTTGTCCACAGAGTCATGGGTAGACCCTCTTAAGAAACAGGCACATTGAAAAACTACCTGGGTTCACCTTACTAATGATGCTGATTTTCAACTGTAACACCAGTGTTACACTAGTGAGTACGCCCCTAGGTAAATTGTGTTTCCATAGCTAGGGATGATAGTGAGGACTTGTGAAGAGCAGAATCAACAACCTCTGCATCATCAAAACAGTTGCTTTGTGAGAAAGTGTTCAAGTTCACAGTTAGCCATTGTTATGTAAATTAAGGCTGAAAAGTACCTGTGGTCTGGCTTTGGCCCCAAGTGAGAGCAGGTCCTTTGATCAGCTAGGGTAAATCCTGTATAAATAATTTGAATTTATGGTGGAGATTGCGCTTCTAAACAGCCAGGATGTGTACTCAGAGTATGCGTGGACCAACTGGCAAGTGTCTTCACTGACATTTTCAATCTCTCCCTGACCAAGTCTTTAATACCTACATGTCTCAAGCTGATCACCCTAATCCCTGTGCCCAAGAACGCTAGAGTAACCAACCTAAATGACTACCACCCATAGCACTCACGTCTGTAGCCATGAAGTGCTTTGAAAGGCTGGTCATGGCTCACATCAACACCATCATTCTGGAAACCTTAGACCCACTCCAATTCGAATACCGCCCCACCAGATCCACAGATGCTGCTCAGTGTTCAACACCATAGTGCCCACAAAGCTCATCACTAAGCTTAGGACCCTGGGACTAAACACCTCCCTCTGCAACTGGATCCTGGATTTCCTGACGGGACGCCCCCAGATGGTAAGTGTAGGCAACAACACGTCTGCCACGCTGATCCTCAACACGGGGGCCCCTCAGGGGTGGGTGCTTTGTCCCCTCCTGTACTCCCTGTTCACCCATGACTGCGTAGCCAAGCACGACTCCAACACCATCAATTAGTTTGCTGACGACACAACGGTGGTAGGCCTGATCTCCGACAATAATGAGACAGCCTATAGGGAGGAGGTCAGAGACCTGGCAATGTGGTGCCAGGACAACAGCCTCTCCGTCAACATGAGCAAGACAAAGGGCCTGATCGTAGACTACATGAAAAGGATGGCCGAACACACCCCATTCACATCGACAGGGCTGTAGTGGAGCGGGTCGAGAGCTTCAAGTTCCTTGGTGTCCATTTCACCAACAAACTATCATGGTCCAAACACACCAAGACAGTCATGAAGAGGGCACGGCAACGCCTATTACCCCTCAGGAGACTGAAAAGACTTGGCATGGGTCCCCAGATTCTCAAAACTTTCTACAGCTGCACTGTCTAGAGCATCCTGACCGGTTGCATCACCACCTGGTATGGAAACTGCTCGGCATCTGACCATAAGGAGCTACAGAGGGTAGTGCGTACGGCCCAGTACATTACTGGGGCCAAGCTTCCTGCCATCTAGGACCTCTATACTAAGCGGTGACAGAGGAAAGCTCAAAAAATTGTCAAAGACTCCAGCCACCCAAGTCATAGACTGGTTTTCTCTGCTACCGCACTGCAAGCAGTACCGGAGCACCAAGTCTAGGTCTAAAAGGCTCCTTAACAGCTTCTACCCCCAAACCATAAGACTGCTGAACAATTAATCAAATGGCTAGCCAAAGTATTTGCTATGATCCCACCCACTCATTTTTTTTACACTGCTGCTAGTCGCAGTTTATTATATATGCATGGTCACTTTACCTCTACCTACATGTACTTATTACCTCAATTACCGTGACTAACTTTTACACCCGCACATTGACTCGGTACAGGTACGCCCTGTATTTAGCCTTGTTATTGTATTCTGTTACTTTTTAAAAAACGTATGTTTAAAAATATATATTTTCTTAACTTTTACTTTCTTTAAACTGTATTGTTGATTAAGGACTTGTCAGTAAGCATTTCACAGACACCTGTTGTATTCTGTGCATGTGACAAATACAAATGGATTTGAATAATGTGTTCTAAAAACTTGGACTAAAGTGTTTGAAATTAGCCCTAGACTAGAGCAGGGCTTCCTCCTTCCCTGATAGTGATCAGTATAGGGTCTTAAAAGAAACCCCAGCTCCTGTAAACCTGGAGGGCTGCAATTTGCCAAGCCTGTAGCCAATCTGCACACATCATAACAATACTTAGAGATGAATGGGTGGCTGTGGCAGGTAATAAACAATGACAGGCGTGTATTTGTAAAACATCAATGGAAGCCCCCCCCCATCCTCTCCTCCCTTCCTCCTCCTCTCCTCCACCCTCGGCTCTCTGGGCTGGCGACGGGCCAGACAGATTTACACTTCCGAGCCTCGGGGTCTCGGAGGGATCGAGTAGCACGGTTTACAGCACCAAAAGCACTGGGCGATTTTCTTTTCTCCTCACCCCGGAAAAATGATTACAACCTTCCTCCTTCCTGTCACCTTGAATTTGACTGGATCTTACCTTCCCTGTGGCTCACTGTTCTGCCTATAGAGAGACCAGCCTGATGAATCAAAGGGTTACTGTACTCTACAGCTACGGGCATTTTTCTCCTTCCTCAATGAGATCTCTCAGTGAATTAAATGGAACCTTGAGGTTTTTTATTTATTTTTAAAGCTTTTGTTGGTGGTTCATTTTATTACTTGTCTAAGCAGAACTGAGCAACCTCACTTGAAATTTGAAGCTGTGTACTATAGAGATACACTTGAGAGATGTATTTTAAGAAACCGCAACGGATAAAGTTGAGAAACCTCCCTCAGGGAGAATTCAATCAGTTATCCATCAGCAAATAATTATCAAGAGGGTTTGGAATATTCATCAGTATAGGGGAAATTACAATCAAGAACATATACCTGCAAGAACAACAAATCCTAGGCAATATTGAGCAACCTACCTTCTGTTTTTCCGTCTTCTGACCCGATGGCTTTGGCCAGGAGTCCAACAGTCAGACAGTGTATGACGATGCAAGCCGTGTAGACATTCACCATCTTGCAGATGTGTGTGTGTGTGTGTGTGTGTGTGTGTGTGTGTGTGTGTGTGTGTGTGTGTGTGTGTGTGTGTGTGTGTGTGTGTGTGTGTGTGTGTGTGTGTGTGTGTGTGTGTGTGTGTGTGTGTGTGTGTGTGTGTGAAGAATGAAGGGGGCAACCCTGGTCTCACACAGCGATTCCGGGCATTGGCAAACTCAACACACACCCCAAAAACTGGACCTGGAAAGACAATACAATAGAGAATTAGTCAGTCGTTATGTAAAATTGTAGCATGTGATTCCAGTAAGTAGCACTGAAATTGTTTGTGGTATATAGCCTTGTGAATAGGTAGAGATAGAAAGAGACTCTTTTAGACTGGCGTTGTATTCTTCTTAAACAGGTGTCCTGACCATTCAGTCATTAGCCTACAGCACATTGTCCACTGCGTCATGAATAACTAGAAGCTGTGAATATGTGGCTTTTCTAGCCTGTTGTTTGCGAATGGAAGGTGCACAGCCTGTCTGGATAATGGGCTGTTACTATGAAAACACTTGAGACTTGCCAGGAAGCTATCAGGGAGCAACAATAGCAAATTCACAGGTGCACTCAACACAACAGACAGGCCAAAACAGGTTAAAAAAAATAAGACTAGGCTTACGTGTGCCATTTTTCCCTGAGCCCACTAAATAATCTAGTGAGGACATATTCAAATAATTTTAGAGCAGACTGCTCTTATGAGAACAACAAATAATTTGTTATTTGATGGAAAGGAGTTGTTTATTTTTATTATCGCATGACAGGGGAGCATAGTTGGCAACAGGAACAAGACTGAGCTTCGTGATTTGTCCAGATGACGACAACTGAACCGAGTCGGGCCAACTGTGCACAGGCGCCAGTCCTGGAGTGTTCCATGCAGACCATGTGCGTGCAGCCATGGTCAGTGGCAGACTTACCATTAGGCAGGAGAACATCATCAAGGGGCCTCGTGAGTTGGGCATTATTTCAAAAAGGGGGAAAGGGGATATCTAGTCAGTTGTACAACTGAATGCCTTCAACTGAAATGTGTCTTCTGCATTTAACCCAAACTCTCTGAATCAGAGATGGGTGGGGGGTTGCCTTAATCAACATCCACAGTGCACAGGGAACAGTGGGTTAACTGCCTTGCTCAGAGGCAGAATTACAGATTTTTACCATGTCAGCTCAGGGATTTGATCAAGCAACCTTTTGGTTTCTGGCCCAACACTCTATCTCATTTCCATACTGCTCGTGTTCTCTCTCCTCCTCAAAACCCATTGGATGACAAAGCCAGAGGTCCCTCTCCTCTGACCTTCTCCAATGGGTTTTGTGAAGGAGATTAGGAGAGAGGACACCAGGAGTGGATTTGATGTTTACTGGCCAAAAGGAGTATGGCATGTCGTAAGACACAGGGGTGCTGTTTCGCTCGCTCGGATGCTTTCTCCAATGAGAGTTTCAGCCACTTGCGATCCATCACTACTCGTTGTGTTCATGGCACATTAAAATGTAATAGATTTCTACAGTTACATGTACATGTCTACTATAAAACCCATTGAAAAGCACACACAGGTGGGGTGGGGGGGCCTCAGACTGATCCCTGCCTTCAAATCACTAAGTCCGCCACTGGCCGTGGTACACACCGTTTAATAGCTATCCCATGAACGAACTCTACTATTTATCCATTTAGCCTAACTGGAAAAAACACGAATATTATTTTTATATGTTGAGTTATTTACGACGTGTTTATCTTCAGCGAGGTAAATGGTAGGCGTATCTCGATGTGGCCCCATGTAGGCTAATCTTGGCGTGAAATAAACTAGTGAAAGTTGTCCAGTGAAAGTTGTCCAGTGTTTAGTCTGTGTTTTTGTCAAAAGCACCAAGTGGAAGAAGGATTTACACTATCCGTAAAAAAAATGTTGCGTTAATGTATTATCTTTAGACCGTTACGATGTTGTTGTCATAAATCAAACGATGTCTTCTGCTCAGTTACCTTCCAACAACCAGCTAGTTCTGTTAAATTTGAACTAGATGATCATCGTGAGAAATTCCCTATAACTTCAACCATTTTCCCATGGCGCGTTACAAGTATTGCCAGCCTATCTTTGTAAAGAGAAGCTTTTCCCATATATATATTGTACGGTTGGAAAAGCTTCTCACATAAACTATTGGACGAAAAACTCAACAACATCACGTCATGTGTGCGCAAAGTCGATCAAATCGATATGACAGTGGAGACAATGTTAAAACTATGCTGCGCAGACACTGCCACATTCAGCAATCGCTCAATGTTCACAAGCTGAAACTGGTGGGGATGCATTATTGCAACCGAAGTCGGCTATATAATCATGCATTTCATTCAAACTCATGCATTAGGCTAACATAATCACATTGTCTGAATTAATGTTTGTCGAAAAACCATAACCAGCCGTGGAACTCTTTGCAAGGAGGGTTCTACATAGGCTTCAATGTGTGGAGTTGAAATACATTTGGCAATAAAGCAATTGTTTAGTGGACTTGTCGACTGTAACCACTAAATAAAGTAACATAGGCCTACTAGCTCGCGGATTCAAGGAAATCATCTTACCTTTAATTTCGTTATTTTCTCGTAATGATCAATCCTTGATAAAGTTCGATTAGGCACCAGAATATCCTAGTTCCATTTGATCGAGGTCAATATTGGAATCCTCATTTGGATTTCTGTCCAATCCTTTTTAGTTGTTGTCTTTGGTGATTTTCTTCAGTGTGCGCCCGGGTGGAACCCTCTGAGATGCACTTATAAATCCATCAAAACAACCAAAACATGAAGGACAGCAGGTCGGTGGTGAGCAAGCTGGGAAGGAGCTAGAGCTGATCCTTCCGACTGGGGCACAGAGTCCACTTCACCCTGAGCAGATTGTGTTCTCACGTCAGAATGAGGCTCGCGCGCCCGTCTCCTTCTTTCCAGGGGCTCACGCGACAGAAAGTGCTAAATCCATAGGGTAGACTTCGGCCAAACTTGCTGCTTAATTCTCTCTCCTCTTGAGATTAGACTGAACGAGATCTGTATTGGTTGTTGCAAATAGAAACAGACAGATCTCCAATGTAGGAGGCGTAGAGTCCCTTTACCACTCTTCTCAATGTGGATAATTATTCGGCTACAGCCCGGCAACAATGGAACAGATGTTGGTCAATCTTTGCGCACCGTGGTTCGCTCTTCACTCGCGCAGAGTCTGTTCGTGAATGAGTTGGTCCCAACAGAACACAGTACATTTAATAACTAGCTAAATCTCATTTAAGCTAGCTAGCCACACTGTTAATGTTGTGGGTATAGGCTACTGCTGCGTCTCGTTGCTAACCCGAGCCGCTACACTCTGAGCGCAAGTCACAACAATGGACTAAAACGAGCGAGAAGGGGGAGTAGGGGTAAGAGTCTGTAACCCCCACCCCCAAATAAAATCCCCTCAGGTTACCCCCTCGGTGACAAACATAAACCAAGATCTCTGTCGCCTCCACACCATTCACACATAAATCCAAGATCTGGATTGTTTCTCTATTAACAGGTCTTCTTGCTCTATTAAATCTTGACACCTATCCCTTTCAGGCAGATTTAGAACTTGACTATTGATAGGAAAAATACATATAGGCTTTTAGACTTAGGTTTAAAAATAAATCATATTTTGATAAATAAGTCAATAACATAACCAGAATAAAAGTTAAATGTATTTGCCTACAAATTATTTACCCATATTTGGCCAATGAATGCAAAGTTAATTCTCCTCATTAATAATTTCATAAAACGTCAAACTCATTATGCAAATTAAGTTGTTTTTGCGACATCGCTTTATGATGTTCCTTCATTTATTACATGTTAAATTGCTACGTAAACAAATAGGGTATAAAAGGATATGTGCAACGCATGTAATTATAAGGTACTTCCTTGGCCTATTCAATAAGTGAGAATTGCCCCCGTTCATTTGCATAATTGTATTAGAGAGCGAGGCAAAGTAATCTCTTTGGTTGCGGTTAGTCAGAACACAATACTTCTTAATTAATTTATGAATTAAACAAATCACACAATGTAAAACATGTGTAGTGTAGGATTTTATCAGCTAATAAAATGTAGTTTAGTTCGTCATAATCTTTATGCCTACATATGGTTTAGAACGTCGTATTTTGTTATAAATATGACATTTTATTATGACATTTTTTCGCATTTTGCAGGTGCAGGAAGAAATTAGAATTTGAGAGACAGATGGAGAGGAGCTAGAGAGCGAGCGAGCGAGAGATAATGAATGCCAGTGCAAACTATCAGGAGAGACAGATCTAAGAGGTGCATTTAGTTTGAAATGAACGCCGTTCCTCTCATTCATCACAAGCTGCAGCGTAGCACACACAACCCGCGCGCCAGCCTCGGCCCGGCTACTCTCGCCGGGAATAGCTCTAACGTTCTGCCAACAATTTCCTGCTTGAGAGGAGAGGGAACACAGCACATCTTTCGTGTCAGACACAACGGTGTGAGAACGTGGCCCCCATCCAACGCGTGGACGTACCCTCACCCCTCCACACACACGCGCACGCACGCACACATAAATACAAATCCCTCAAGTTCATTCCATGCCAATAGAGACTGCTAAAGACGGAAACTATCCTGTTTAATCAAAGGCTGTTTTTCACTCCAATGTGTGCTCTGTGTGTGCAGTGAGGCCCATGCAGGCTTCTGCCAAGCTACTGACTGAGGACTGGATAATACAGTCTCCATGCCATTGCCCCTCAATGTGGCACAGTGAGCAACCCCTGCTGCTGGACATCATGCTAGAAAGCATTGCAGATAGAGAGAGAAAGTTTTCCCCTGGAGGTCCTTAAATAAAGCTGCATGCTACAACCCCCTCTCCCCATTTCACCTCTGTCCCTCCCTTTCTCTCTCTTCTCATCACCCTCTCTCTGCATCTCTTCTCTGTCTTCTGAGTGTTTCTGTCTCCCCGTCACCGTCTCGCTCTCCTCTCCCTCCTGCTCTCTCTTTACACTTCTCTCTTCCTGTCCTCTCTGACCTCCTTCAAAACTGCTGGCATTCCACTCAACAATGAGTCCCCACAATCAGCCAGAGCTTGGTTCTCCTTAAGCACACCAGCCCAACAATCAGCCCAACTCCCAAATCCCAATGCCACTCTTTTGTGCCGGCCAGCTGAATGTGAATGCCCCATTAAAGCCTATTATCTGCAGCTCCTCTGTTTCCCTCTCTGTTTCTTCCATCCCTCTCTGACTGTCTCTATCTCGTTTTCGCTCCCTCATTCTCGTTTCCTTCCCCTCTCTCCCTCTTCCATCTCTCCTAGCAAGCAGGTCTTATCGGGTATATATTTGTCTGCACTTGTGCTAAAAAACTACAACATACATTACAACTGCAACATAAAACCAGTCTCAGGTTATGATAAGCAGTCTGTGAATGTTATCAAAAGTTATCTGAAGATTATAGGCAGACTGAGTCCCTGTAGGAACACCAGAAAATATAACATTATCATCATATGCATAATTAGAATTTTGAACAACGCAGTCAATATCATTTACATAAATATTAAACATCATAGTACCCAAAACAGAACCTCATGGAACCCCTTTGGTGACGTCATGGTTATTAGACTGACAAGAGATTTACGTCTTGTATTTGATCTTTGTCATATAAATTTGCATGTTGAATGTCGTATTCTTTAAGATTAGATTTTTAGATTAGATGTGTGGGCTTGCACCATGCATATCGCTCATCTCTCTCTCTGTTAGCTCACTTTTCTGTCACGTTTTCTGAGATCTAGTTTTAACACGGGTCAGGTCAAGGCCATGGAATAGACATCCCAAGCCTCCGCAATTAATCATTTGACATCACCCTATACTATACCAGGAATCTATGGTCAATAAACAAGGACTTTAACAAGCGGAGATCCCTCCCTTGTGAAAATGTAGCCAGCCACCAGTGCCTCTCTGGCAACAGGGAATCAGTGAGGAGGCTGTGTTGATGTTTATACAATGTTATTGTACCTGGTTGTTGTGTTACAGACGCAGATGGGGTCACACACACACACACACACACACACACACACACACACACACACACACACACACACACACACACACACACACACACACACACACACACACACACACACACACACACACACACACACATCTTCTCTTGTAGTGCTTGGACACTACAAGGGCAGGCTAAGCACAAGTGTGTGTTTGTGTGATGAGAGGAAGGCCTCGGGTTACAGTATTGAATTTACAAACCTTAGGAGAGGCTTAACCTTTTAAGTCGTTTCTTATTACACCTCCTCCTGATAGCTGGGAGTGAGACCCATGCCTAGGGATCCATTGTGTCCAGTGTAAGAGGATGTGTACATAGTAGCACCAGCTTAAAACACCAGCTAATGAAGAATTTAAGCTTAAATTCGTTTTCCCCCATTGAGTCTATTCTTTCCAGGTATTGAAAGCTTAAGTAGGCCTATGCATGGAGGAAAGTTAATGAGTACTTTTATTCATTGTGAGGAACTTTGAAGATGTACAGTAAATGTTATATAACATTTAATGATTAAGTATGCTTGCCTTATCAGGTAGATTAATTAGGGACAAACAAGCTCTATATTTTGTTTTGAGAGACTGCCTTGCCAAAGAAAACAAATTATATATTTTTTTAAACATACAGCAGAAGGCCTTATCTTTGTCTTTGTCATTTGTTTGGATCGAACTTTGAACTATTGCTCCATTTTACTAAGCCAACACATTCAATACAGACAACAGCAGATATTGATTATGACGCATTCCAGCGCATAAGATCAATCAAATCCAATAGCTATTCTGATTTCTTTCTCTTTCTTTCAAATGGTAGCTTGTGATTATTTTGCAAGGTGGTTCACAGCTAACCCCATTTAGCCTCATTCATCTGTCTTGTGGCCTGTCCCCCTAGCTCTCTTTTTCTGATTACATTAGTGATATGTTGGATGCCTCCCACACCTTCACCAGTCCTCAGAACCCTGGGGCCTTTTAAAGTTTCTGATAGTAGTGATAGTATGCATATTATGCTAACAAGACTAGCTCAGCTGATGCCCTCAACTGATAGTGGTATGGAGGGCCGATGAGGATGTTGGAGTGAATGATAATCACCAGGGTTAGTGCGAGTGGGAGGTGAGGTGGGGGAGGAGGAGAGTGTGACTGCATGGTGGGGCTTGGTCGATCATTAACTCCATGCTTGTTAGTGCTGGGCTATTGTTCTGTGGAAATCATTAACTGGTCTGGACCAAAGACAATAGACTGACTGAGAGTCCCCTACTTTGTAATGCAAGGAGGCTACTGATGCCACAACATGGTCAGAAAGAAAGGGAGAGAGAAAGAGTGTGGTGGGGGGTGTCCCCCTTAGCCTCTCCCACACGCAGCTGTTTTCATAAAGATGGATATCATGACAGCCACTGTTTTTACTCGCTTCTTCTCCCTTTCTTCTTTGATTTTCTTTCTCTCCACTCTCTCTTTCCATCCAGTACGGGAGTCCCCTGTCCCCCAGCTAGCAGCAGGCTGAACCTTCCCTGAACCCTTCTAATTAATCTCACTGACTTTGTTAATTATTTGTTTGGCTGAGGCCCTCCTTTTGCAGTCGGGAACACATGAGCGCCTGATATATCTCGGCTGGTATTTGTTATCTCGAGTTACTGTTGTGATACAGACTTACAGTAAATCGTCCAGTTATAGTATTTCCTTCTAAACATAATATTTTATGTTTTCCCTCATCATTCTTCTTTCATCTTTTTTCCTCACTACAAAGGCCATTCTTAAGAAGTTTAAGTGACAATGTTTAAAGTTTTACGATTGTATCTCATTTCTTGTGTTTTGATAACTCTGAACTTCCCTATTTTGTGTATGTGTGTGTGTCGGGGGTGGGGAGTGCTCAGCTAATGATTCAGTGAGGTTTCAGTACCCTGGGAGGGAATTAGGTGAATTAAACATCTCATTAAGCCAACAACATACTGTCCTGGTGTTAGAACTCTTGTTATATGCCGTTTATCACCCATGGTAATGGCATGGAGGGGCATCATTCAACCATTATTCTAAAGAGGGCATGAAGTACATGAGGATGGAGGGGGGATGGTCCGGAAAGGGGCAGTCCCCCATCGGGAATTCAGAGAATTTTGCACCTGAAACGTCTTTTTCCTGCAATCTAGGGCCATAATCATTATACCTAAGTCTATGTAAAAAAATGTGTCTATTTATACCACTTTACCTGTTCAATTGTAAAAAAAAAAATAATATATATATATACAGTATCAGTCAGAAGTTTGGACACACCTACTCATTCAAGGGTTTTGCTTTATTTAGACTATTTTACACATTGTAGAATAATACTGAAAACATCAAAATGATGAAATAACACATATGGAATCATGTAGTAACCAAGAAAGTGTCAAACAAATCCAAATATATTTTATATGTACAGCTGATCTCATCCCACCCCTCCCATGGGGCGGTCATTCTCTAACCCCAGGTGGGAACAGTGCCTGTAAATCCCTCTGATGTTACAATTTCTTACTTTGTAAACATAGACTTTTAATGGTTCATTAAATCTAACTTCAACTACAAATATTGAACAGTAGCTGGGAAACCGGCTGTCTGTCAGCCACAAAATCCCACTTAAACTGAGAATTTAACATGAACATACTCATGTGAGAATAAACCACATTATATTTTACTGTACTTTATGATGATTTAAAGACTAAGCTTGTTTGATAAAATGCAATAACAGAAACCAGAATTATTCTGGATTAGTGATGAACTGGAACGCTATTCAGTTAATAAGGGTTCCTGGTTGCAGGTTTTATTTCCAAATCTTGGAAGATGTGTTAAGAGAAGTTGTATAATTGAGAGATTTTTGTTTTATGTTTCAATTGTTTTTTATATCACTAGGAATGCAAATGTACTGTTTATGTACGTATGTACAGTACCAGTCAAGAGTTTGGACACACCTACTCATTCAAGGGGTTTTCTTTATTTTTACTATTTTCGAAGTTGTAGAATAATAGTGAAAACAAGAAAGTGTCAAACAAATCTAAATATATTTTACATTTGAGATTCTTCAAAGTAGCCCCCCTTTGCCTTGATGACAGCTTTGCACACTCTTGGCATTCTCTCAACCAGCTTCACCTGGAATGCTTTTCCAACAGTCTTGAAGGAGTTCCCACATATACTGAGCACTTGTTGGCTGCTTTTCCTTCCAACTCATCCCAAAACATCTCAATTGGGTTGAGGTCGGGTGATTGTGGAGGCCAGGTTATCTGATGCAGCACTCCATCACTATCCTTCTTGGTCATATAGCCATTACACAGCCTGGAGGTGTGTTGGGTCATTGTCCTGTTGAAAAACAAATGATAGTCCCACTAAGCGCAAACCAGATTGAATGGCATATTGCTGCAGAATGCTGTGGTAGCCATGCTGGTTAAGTGTGCCTTGAATTCTAAATAACTCACTGACAGTGTCACCAGAAAAGCACCTCCACACCATCACACCTCCTACTCCATGCTCCACGGTGGGAACCACACATGCGGAGATCATCCTTTCAGCTACTCTGCATATCACAAAGACACAAAAAGCACAAGGAATCAAAAAGCTCACATTTGGACTCATCAGACCAAAGAACAGATTTCCAGACTGACTTTTGGTCTGATGAGTCCAAATTTGAGCTTCTTGATTCCAACCGCCATGTAATGATGGATTGTTGTTTCTCTTTGCTTATTTGAGCTGTTCTTGCCATAATATGGACTTGGTCTTTTACCAAATAGGGCTATCTTCTGTACACCAACCCTACCTTGTCACAACACAACTGATTGGCTCAAAAGCATTAAGAAGGAAAGAAATTCCATAAATTAACTTTTAACAAAGCACACCTGTTAATTAAAATGCATTTCAGGTGACTACTTTATGAAGCTGGTTGAGAGAATGCCAAGAGTGTGCAAAGCTGTCATCAAAGCAAAGGATGGCTACTTTGAAGAATCTCAAATATAAAATATATTTTGATTTGTTTAACACTTTTTTGGTTACTACATGATTCCATATGTGTAATTTCACCATTTTGATGTCTTCACTATTATTCTACAATGTAGAAAATAGTAAAAATAAAAAAAACCCTTGAATGAGTAGGTGTGTCCAAACTTTTCACTGGTACTGTATATATTTTTTTGTGTAATTTTTACCCCCTTTTTTGCTCCAATTTCATGATTATGATCTTGTTTCATCGCTTCAACTCCACAACAAGAGGCAAAGGTCGAGTCATGCGTCCTCCAAAATATGACCCGCTAAACCACTCTTCTTAACACCCGCTCGCTTAACACGGAAGCCAGCTGCACCAATGTGTCAGAGGAAACACTGTTCAACCGACGACCAAGGTCAGCCTGCAGGCACCCAGTCAGCCACAAGGAGTTGCTAGAGAGCAATGAGCCAAGTCAAGCCCCCCTGGCCATGCTGGGCCAATTGTGCAGTGCCCTACGGGACTCCCGGTCACAGCCGATAATGACACAGCCTGTGATCGAACCCCAGGCTGTAGTGACACCGCAACACTGCTATGCAGTGCCTTAGACCACTGCGCCACTCCTGAGGCCGTTCAATTGTCATTTTATTTAACGATGCACATTATTTCTTTAAAGATGCAATGCAAACATTTTCCTCTTAATATCAAATCATTTCTGGGTAACAATTAAGTACCTTATTATGATTGTTTTCAATTAAAATGGTGAAACTGAAACAAAAATAGCTTTTTAGCAAAGAGCAATTTCTCAAGCAAAAATTTAGATAGGACTGTCTGAAAGTAGTCTGAGTGGGGAGGGGAAAATGGAAAACTTGCTGTTCTTGGCAGAGAGGTTTGAAACTCTCTTTCTTATTGGTCTTATCAAACAGCTCTTACACTAAATGGGCATTATCATCACTTTTTTACACTAAATGGGCATTATCATCACTTTCACAATTTCACAGTATTATCCCAACCTCATAGTGTGAAAATATATAAAACACAGGAAAATTACATTTAAGAACTTTTATGCCTTAGGAGTTTAGTACCACACTAGTATATAGTATCATAACCCATGAATTAAAGCAATTATATTATTTTTAATGTGTAGCAATCTTCCAGCTTAGCAGTGGTGGAAAAAGTATCCAATTGTAAAAGTAAACATACCTTAATAGAAAATGACTCAAGTAAAAGTGATAGCCACCCAGTAAAATACTATATGAGTAAAAGTCTAAAATGATTTGGTTTTAAATATACTTAAGTATCAAAAGTGAAAGTAAAAGCATAAATAATTTCAAATTGCTTATATTAAGCGAACCAGGTGGCACAATTTTCTTGCTTTTTATATATTTAACAATAGTCTGGTGCACACTCAAACACGCAGACATCATTTACAAATGAAGCATTTGTGTTTAGTGAGTCCGCCAGATCAGAGGCAGTAGGGACGAATTCTTGATAAGTGTGTGAATTTTCACAATTTTCCTGCTACTGTACTGTACTTTTGGATGTCAGGGAAAATGTTTGGAGTAAAAAGTACATTATTCAATTTAGGAATTGTAGTGAAGTAAAAGTTGTCAAAAATATAAATAGTAAAGTACAGATACACAAAAAACGAATTAAGTAGTACTTTAAAGTATTTTTACCTAAGTACTTTCTCACCACTGCAGCTGAGATAGTTCGACAAGCTACTCTAACTTGATTGATAGCCTGAAATGGCTTTGTAGATAGTTATGAAGTTGGGAGATTGGGACCTATCTAACTGGCTAGCTAAAGCCAACTTATAAAAATTGCTAGGTGGCTAGTATGAATACTTGCTGAAGGCACTGAATATGAATTGATCAGAGCTTGAAGCGTTAGTTCAAATCTTTACAGCATTATTAATGTCTAATTATATGACAGTACCTGACAATGTTTCCACCGTCTCCTCACCATGCTACCCCACCAGGCCCTCCAGGCCGTCCTATGAAGACATCAAAGCCCTGGGTGAAGAACGTCACAGTAGCCTTTGTTAACGGAACCTAACTACTTCTGGAGTTGGGGAGGGAGTGTCAAAAGAAGCGTGATGCCCCCTGTTTTAAATTAAGGACTCCTCACTGGACCCTGCCTCCCCCGTTAGCTCCCAACCCTCCCCTCTTAACCCCCCGGCATCTCCACCGGGGTGGATCTCCGGCAGTAATCCCCCAGATCAGGCCCAAGTCCCCCTGCTTATTAGATCAGGCCCCTGTGAAAGAGCAGGAATCCAGGGCCACATTGTTTGACCCCTGATTAAGAGCTTCTCACAGGAGTATCATGGCTTTAGGGAGAGAAAGAGAGAGGGAGTTGAGCCTGTAGGCCTGTCCTTTCTTTCTTTTCTTATTTTTCAGGGGGGCATATCGGCTACATTGTTGCAGGACCTCAAAGAGCTTCTTTTAAAAGTGGTTGAGGTGAAAACAATAAGATGTGGTCTGGGTTTATCATGAGCTCTCCTTTTTCTTTCTGAACTAGTGTCTGTCCGTTATGAAGATTCTCCTTCAGAGGTTTTAAACCTCAACTGTCACAAAAGAGAATTAAGAAACATCTCAATATACTCTAAATGAGTTTGAATCAGAACTCCTTGGCAAGCAGAAGTGTAACGCTCGTCGTCGGTGGAAGGAAGAGTGGACCAAAGCGCATTGTGGAAATTGTTCATGATATTTATTTACAAGAAACACTCAAACAAAAATAACAAATCCAAAAACGAAAGTGAACAGTTCCGTCAGGCACAGACACTAAACAAAGAATAACACCCCACAAAACCCAAACGGAAAATCAGAACTTATACTGTATATGATCCCCAATCAGAGACAACGACAGACAGCTGCCTCTGATTGGGAACCACACTCGAAAAGAACAACAAAGAAATAGAAAACATAGATTTTCCCACCCGAATCACACCCTGACCTAACCAAACATAGAGAATAAATAAGGATCTCTAAGGTCAGGCCGTGACAGTACCCCCCCCCCCCTCCAAAGGTGCGGACTCCGGCCGCAAACCTGAACCTAAAGGGGAGGGTCCGGGTGGGCATCCACTCTCGGTGGGGGCTCCGGTGCAGGACGCAGACCCCGCTCCGCTTTAGGCTCCCCCCACTTCGGTGGCGCCTCCGGTGCAGGGATCGTCGCCGGGACCTCCGGACCGTAGATCGTTGCTGCAAGCACTTGACTGGGGACTATCGCTGCAGGCTCCGGACTGGGGACCGCAGCTGCAGGCCCCGGACTGGGGACCGTCGCTGGAGGCTCCGGACTGGGGGCGGTCGTTGGAGGCTCCGGACTGGGGATCGTCGCTGGAGGCTCCGGACAGAGAACCGTCGCTGCAGGCTCAATGCCATGGATCATCACTGGAGGCTTCGTGCCATGGATCATCACTGGAGGCTCCGTGCCATGGATCATCACTGCAGGCTCCGGGCCATGGATCATCACTGGAGGCTTTGTGCCATGGATCATCAATGGAGGCTTTGTGCCATGGATCATCACTGGAGGCTTCGTGCTATGGATCATCACTGGAGGCTTCGGGCCGTGGATCATCACTGGAGGCTTCGTGCCATGGATCATCACTGGAGGCTTTGGGTCATGGATCATCACTGGAGGCTGCGTGCCATGGATCATCACTGGAGGCTTCAGGCCATGGATCATCACTGGAGGCTTTGTGCCATGGATCATCACTGGAGGCTTCAGGCCATGGATCATCACTGGAGGCTTCGGGCCATGGATCATCACTGGAGGCTTCGGGCCATGGATCATCACTGGAGGCTTCGTGCCATGGATCATCACTGGAGGCTTCGGGTCATGGATCATCACTGGAGGCTTCGGGCCATGGATCATCACTGGAGGCTTTGTATGCGGAGCCGAAACAGTTCTCACCGGACTGAAGAGACGTACTGGAATCCTGGTGCGTGGAGCTGCCACAACACGTCCTGGCTGGATACCCACTTTAGCTCGGTGAGTGTGGAGAGCTGGCACAGGAATCACTGGGCTATGATGGCGCACTGAAGGCATAGTGCGTATAGCCAGCGAAGGATATACTGGGCTGTGGAGGCACACTGGAGGTCTGGAGCGTAGAGCTGGCACAACGCGTCCTGGCTGAATACCCCCTGTAGCACGGCAAGTGCGGGGAGCTGGCACAGGCCGCACTAGGTTGTGCTGCCGAACTGGGGATACCGTAGAGCTGGCGCAGGATATCCTGGGCCGAGGAGACGCACTGGAGACCAGGACCGCTGAGCCGGCACAATCCGTCCTGGCTGGATGCCCACTCTAGCACAGCAAATGCAGGGAGCTCGGTCAGAGCGCACTGTGCGCATTACCTCATAACACGGTGCATGCCCAGTCACATGCTCCCCACGGAAGCACAGGGAGTTGGCTCAGGTCTAAACCCTACCTCCGCCAATCTCCCCGTGTGCCCATTTTTTGGGGGCTGCCTCTCGTGCTTCCGTTGTTGAGCTAACTCTTCGTATAGACGTTGTTCCGCTCTCGCTGCCTCCATCTGCTCCCCTGGACGGCGATACTCCCGGCCCGTGTCCAGGGTCCTTCTCCCTCCAGGATTTCCTTCCATGTCCAGTCCTCCTGGCCATGCTGCTCTTTCCTTCTTTGGTGGGGTGTTCTGTAACGCTCGTCGTCGGTGGAAGTAAGAGTGGACCAAAGCGCAGTGTGGAAAATGTTCAGGATATTTATTTACAAGAAACACTCAAACAAAAATAACAAATCCCAAAACACCCCACAAAACCCAAACGGAAAATCACAATTTATATATGATCCCCAATCAGAGACGTCTCTGATTGAGAACCACACTCGAAAAAAACTACAAAGAAATAGAAAACATAGATTTTCCCACCCGAGTCACACCCTGACCTAACCAAACATAGAGAATAAATAAGGATCTCTAAGGTCAGGGCGTGACAAGAAGTTTAATATGGCATTTACAAAAAGACAGACAGGCCTGATAGACTGATGGTGTCAGTGCAGTTAAAACAGAAATTCAAAATCACCAACAGTCAATATGGAATGTAGGTGGCTTGGAAAAAGACCCCATCTCAGAGGAACAATACTTTTCCACGAGAAAGACATTGAACTGAATTGACAGTCAGAGCATTCCGGAGGATTCCAAAGCATGTGGGAAAAGCAAACGGTCCAGTTAATCCGAGCGGGGTAATTCCCATTCCTTCATGTCCCATCATCGACTCAGGGGATAATCCTAATCCTATTCTTTCTAGTATTAAACTAATTCACCTCTGTGATCTCTATCTCAGCCACACTCTCAGCCCTTTCTAGCATCTTTTCAGGTCAAAACCAATACAAATGCTTATTAAAGTTGTTCACGCTGAAATTATTGGAGGTCTTTGGAGATGTTGTGTTTTATATTTGGGTATGCAAAGCAGCTATACATTCCAAATACGGTTCAGTTGAAAAGGGAGAGATGTTGTATTCACATTCTCTCAAATGAACAGTGAGCCCTGTCAGCAGGTGTGCCTGGTGTCTGAGGGCACGGATCAGAGACATTCAATCGCACAATGTATAATAGCACCTGAAGCTGGCTAACCACCTGGCCCAGAGCAAGAGGGGGACGGGTGAGGATAGGACCCTCTTTCTGCCAGGAGGTGTTGAGCCTCTCCAGAGTCCCATGCCTCACCTCCACCACCGTGTCGTAAACACAGCATTGTGGCACACACACACACACACACACACACACACACACACACACACACACACACACACACACACACACACACACACACACACACACACACACACACACACACACACACACACACACACACACACACACACACACACACACCTCTATCTTTCCACTCCCTGAGAGAGAGGGTAATATGGCCGGAAATGCGCCTTCTTATGCACGTGGGGGTGAAAAAGACAAACAAAGCTGGTGATAAAAATTGGGTCCATTGTTTCTAGGGGATGTTTAGGTTTCCGGAACTCAGTCACGGGTAGAAAAACAACAGGGCCACACTCCATGCAAGACGGAGATCAGAGGACACCTGGCTGAGCTGACCTAGGCCTCTATAGAGGGTCTTCGGGCCTCTGTTCATTGGGACTGGGCTTTTCGCCTAGCACTATGGTTCCTAGCTTAGCAGCTAGTTATAAAGTGGTTATACTTGTAATGATATGGGGTTGTACTTATTGTAAATAGATAATAACAGTATACAGTGCTTACAATATATTTGTCCTTGTAATGGGGTGCGTAACTGGTGGCAGTGAAGTCAGACACAGGAGAGCAGAACTAGGTAATAGCCGGAGCAGTTTAATTCCAAAACCAACGGCATAAACAATTAACCAACATGGGTACAAAACCAGACGCGCACCAGTAAACATTTGCACAAGCACTTACAACAAACAATTCCACACAAAGACATGGGGGAACAGAGGGTTAAATACACAACTCTTAATGAGGGAAATGAGAACCAGATGTGTAGGGAAAAAAGACAAAACAAATGGAAAATTAAAAATGGATTGACGATGGCTAGAAGACCGGTGACGCCGACCGCCAAACTCCGGCCGGACAAGGAGAGGAACCAAACCCCCCCTTGACGCGCGGCTCAAGCAGCACACCAACATCGGACTCGAGGACGACCCGGAGGGCGAGGTGCAGGGCAATCCGGACGGAGACGGTGGAACTCCTGCAGCATTGAAGGGTCCAACATGTCCTCCACCGCAACCCAGCATCTCTCCTCCGGACCATACCCCTCCCATTCCAGGAGGTACTGAAGGTCCCTCGCCCGACACCTCGAATCCAGCACCTCAGACTCCTGGAGCAGACCAGCCATGAGTGGTGTCCCATGTCTCCTCCGCGCACCGGAACCAGTCGTCCACCGCAGGAGCCTAGGTCTAACTCTGATGCCAAGGAGCCAGAACCGGCTGATACCCCAGTATTCACTGGAAGGGGGAGAGGTTAGTGCAAGAGTGGCGGAGCGAGTTCTGGTCCATCTCTGCCCAGGTCACAAATGCCGCCCACTCCCCCAGCCAGTCCTGGCAATAAGACCTCAGAGACCTACCCACATCCTGGTTAACTCTCTCCACCTGCCCATTACTCTCGGGGTGAAAACCTGAGTTAAGGCTGATCGAGACCCCCAGACTTTACATGAACGCCCTCCAGACCCTCGAAGTGAACTGGGAACCCGATCAGACACTATATCCTCAGGCACCCCGTAGTGCCGGAAGACTTGCGTAAACAAGGCCTCCACAGTCTGTAGGGCCATAGGGAGCCCGGGCAGAGGAAGGAGACGGCAGGACTTAGAGAAACGATCCACAACAACCAGGATCGTGGTGTTTCCCTGTGATGGGGAGATCGGTCAGGAAATCGATCGACAGTTGTGGAACAGGTAAGGGGTGTAGCTTACCTCTGGGCAGGTGCCTAGGAGCCTTACACTGAGTGCACACCGAGCAAGAGGAAATATAAAGCCTCACGTCCTTGGCCAACGTGGGCCACCAGTAGTTCCCACTCAGACAGCGCACCGTCCGACCGATGCCTGGATGACCAGAGGAAGGTGACGTGTGGGCTCACAGGGGCAGAGCTTCGGTGGCGTACCCGAGCGCTGGGAGAGCACGGCTCCTATCCCAGCCTCGGACGTGTCCACCTCCACCATGAACGCCAAAGAGGGATCCGGATGGGCCAGCACGGGAGCCGAGGTAAACAGAGCCCTCAGGTGACCAAAAGCCCTGTCCGCCTCAGCCGACCACTGCAAATGCACCGGTCCCCCCTTCAGCAGTGAGGTAATGAGAGCCGCTACCTGACCAAAACCCCGGATAAACCTCCGTTAGTAATTGGCAAACCCTAGAAACTGCTACACCTCCTTTAGCGTGGTGGAAGTCGGCCAATTACGCACGACTGAAATGCGGTCGCTCTCCATCTCCACCCCTGAGGTGGAAATGCGGTACCCTAGGAGGGAGATGGACTGTTGAAAGAACAGGCATTTCTCAGCCTTGACGTACAGGTCATGCTCCAACAGTCGACCAAGCACCTTGTGCACCAGGGACACATGCTCGGCGCATGTAGCGGAGTAAATCCGAATGTCATCAATATACACCACTACACCCTGCCCGTGCTGGTTGCTGAAAATCTTGTCTATAAAGGCTTGGAAGACTGATGGAGCATTCATCAACCTTACGGCATGACAAGGTACTCATAATGCCCTGAGGTCGTACTGAACCCCGTCTTCCACTCTAATTCCAAAACCAACGGCATAAACAATTGACCAACTTGGGTACAAAACCCGACGCGCACCAGTCAACATGTGCACAAGCACTTACAACAAACAATTCCACACAAATGCATGGGGGGAACAGAGGGTTAAATACATAACACTTAATGAGGGAAATGAGAACCAGGTGTGTAGGGAAACAAGACAAAACAAATAGAAAATTAATCAACGATGGCTAGAAGACCGGTGATGCTGACCGCCACCCAAACAAGGAGAGGAACCGACTTCGGTGGAAGTCGTGTCAGTTCTATTTCACACACGTGTATTATACATGTGTGAATTGGAAATGTGTGTTTTTTCTATCCAAACTCCCCCTGAGACCCTGGAGCAATTAAGGTTAATTGCCTAGCTCTAAGGCACATGAACAGATTTTTCACCTTGTCAGCTCTGGGATTTGAACTAGTGACCTTTTGGTTACTGACCCAACACTTTAACTTCTAGGCCACCTGCCACCCCGCATTTTGACATGAGAATCAGCTAAATTACTAAAATGTAAATAACCAAACCTAATAATCCCTGCCGGGAAAACACCTGTCTTCCGCATACAAAAAATATATATAATAGATTCTCATGCGAATATAATCACTATCTTTCTGCATAGGATAAGAATATCCACAGTGTTGTCAGGCAGAAGCTCGATCCAATTTCCACACATCCATATTTTGATAGGAATCCCGTCAAAAACAATTACAACGACTCCCTCAGGATTACTCCAGTCCACCATCAAGCTGCTCCGGGATGATTTTCCAGAGTTGTGGTGTCCACATCTGTGCCTGATTAGCACAACAATGGACCCCAGCGCCTTCCGCCTTAATGAGACCTACTCCAAACCGGGCTCGAGAACCCCGGCAACAAAGCAACCCCACAATTCCCCGCAGTCTCCTGGGTAAAGTGTATACACTCGCATGTCAGCTCTGACACTCAGTTTACCAAACTCTCCTGGCTAAAAACAGTCTTACTATTCCCATCTGTTTTACTATTTACCCATTTAATTTAGGCCTATACCTATGGCTCTTATAATTCTTGCTAAACATAGGATGGAGCTGTGCTGGATAGTGCAGTTCTCTGTCGGGGTATGACCATGATGACAGGGCTATTGTTGAGTGTGTGGACTCAGCTGGACAGGGATGAAAAAACATGGTGGCCATTTTAGTTGAGCTGGTATGGGCAAAGAGAGCAGGGAGAAACACAGGGGAGCCTGTCTATCTAAATGAAACTGCGTGTCTCTTTTTTATTTGAGTTCAAGATTACAGACTTGAGCAGAGTGAAGTCTAAAGCTCCATGTTATCCAATGATGAAGTACACAACAAGATGTAATTTTAAGGGAGCAAAACTGTACTGTACATTTCTGACATGTTGGCAAATGTATAAGTTGAAAGTAAATGTCATTATTATCAAAACTGGATTTTCAACCCGAGTTACATTTCTACAATATAACAACCATTCGATGTCACTCAAGATAGCTGTTGAAAAGACAGTCGTTCACTAACCCCAGGAGGAAACTCAATATTTAAAAAACAACCTCTAGCACACCGGTATTATTTAATTCTCCACAATGTATTTTAATTTACCAAGATGGCTACCAACATGCAACAAACCTGAAAGAGTACTTCTAGCCTGACATCCCTGGTCCAGCGCTAGCACAGTAGTGCATGTTCTTCATCAGAGAAAAGGTGCCAAAGTTTACCCGGTGCTGATTCGTCACCCTAATGTAAATGGTTAATTAACGCAAATGCTGAGTGTTTATTGGTCTCCTTAGCTAAATGAGTGGAGAATTCTCCACCCCCTGCCTTGTAAAATGAAAACGGTGTAAAACGGGCTACAGTCTGTCTGCTGATTGGCACAGGCGCTCTGTGTGGTCGTCTCTCTCAGGGGGGAAATTTTATGAGCTCTTGTAATCGCTAGGCGTTAAACTCAACAATTAGGCGTCACTATATTGTCACTGGTTTATGGCAGCAGCTCCACTGGCTGGCCTTGACTGACTAACACAATATGCCTTCATTTAGAACACCCCCCTCCCTCCGGCTTTGACAAACACACACACACTTATGCGAGTGCACACATACACATACACAAACTCTTACAACCACATAAGACCTAGACCCATAGCCAGACCCAGGATTAGAGACTGACACCAAAAAAGGGCAAGTGAATGTGTGTGTAATGACAGGTGTATGTATGTTGAGGCCACAGTGGAGGTAAAGTATGGTTGTCCAGGGAGACGAGGAGACAAGGTCATGTAACGACTGACTTCTGTAATCCTACCTGCCCTGTGGTGACACAGCTCACTCACCTGTCAGGCCGGACAGTGTGTGTGTCTGTGTGTGCATTATCGTCTGTTTCATCTTTGTGTGTGTTTGTTTTGTACATTGTGTTTGTCTCTTCGTGCCTCTGTGTGTCTGTGAGTTTGTGTGTGTTTTATCAGAGTGCTGTGGACAGGCCATAATGACGGACAGGTGGTCAGGGCATCCAGGTGAGCTCTCCTGGAAAACCCTAAAGGTCAAGGGTCAGGAGTCAGAATGGGGGGGGGGGGCATTCCTCCTTTTGTGTGTACCAGTGTGTTACCGTCCTCTGCTCCTTGTGGCCTGACTGACTCACTGTAAGAAGGTGAAAGTGTGTGTGATGTGTGTGTGACGTGCTGTCGACAGGCTGGACAGGCCCACAGCTGCAGGCTGGACAACAGGCCCTCTGGGAGTATGCAGGGTGCCGGATGCAGGACCTTTCACTCATGTTAAAAAGGATGACCCCCTCTCTCTACCACTCCACCACACACACACACACACACACACACACACACACACACACACACACACACACACACACACACACACACACACACACACCCCCCAACACACACACACACACACACACACACACACACACACACACACACACACACACACACACACACACACACACACACACACACAATCTCCACCCTCTGTCTAAACTGCCTATTTTGTGGAATAAATACATGCTGTGTTTTGAAGGCTCCTAGTCAACACCCTGTTTACAAGTGAAACTGACGCACAGGCAGTACTGTTAAATACACACACCAATGTTAAATTCTAATAATTAATTAAAGGGATAGTTTTAATATTCGCCCTCTAGCTAATTGTGGGTTTGGAAATTGCCCACTCTGAGTAGCACATTGTATGGAAATAGTTTGCAGTCTTGCCTGAGCTGCGAACCATGTAGTTCTGGGTGCCACACGTCTTCCTGTGTTGGTTTACGGATGCGTGTCGACATAAGTGGTTCCAGACTTCTCTCTTTGCTGTGACGCAGTTCCAGTCAGTCGCGGTAACCCTGAGATAGCCAGGGGGAGTCAGAGAGTCTGCGTCTGTGTGCATGCCTGCATGTGTGCGTAACGTGCCTGACTGTGTGTGTGGGCCTATGAGTGTGTTTATATGTGGGCCTATGAGTGTGTGTGTGTATGTGGGCCTATGAGTGTGTGTATGTGGGCCTGTGCCTGGGTATATGTGGGCCTGTGCCTGTGTGTATGTGGGCCTGTGCCTATGTGTATGTGGGCCTGTGCCTGTGTATATGTGGGCCTGTGCCTGTGTGTATGTGGGCCTGTGCCTATGTGTATGTGGGCCTGTGCCTGTGTATATGTGGGCCTGTGCCTGTGTGTATGTGGGCCTGTGCCTGTGTATATGTGGGCCTGTGGCTGTGTGTATGTGGGCCTGTGCCTGTGTGTATGTGGGCCTGTGCCTGTGTGTATGTGGGCCTGTGCGTGTGTGTATGTGGGCCTGTGCGTGTGTGTATATGGGCCTGTGCCTGTGTGTATGCCGGCCTGTGCGTGTGTCCCCAATGTGCGAATATGTGTGTTTATGTGCATGCCCAATGCACCCCTTTTCCTCAAATTAAGAGTCATTATGTACATTAATTATCTGTGAAATGACTACTGGTTCTGGTCGAGAGGAGGAAGCTGGGCTGGTATGTTGAGGCAGCCAACAGTGTGTTTAGTTTGGAGCCACTCACTCAGGGCACATATCCGGGGTAAGCAACACATGTGTCTGGGAGTAAACCTGTCCAGGGTTTGTGGTTGGGGTGATGGCAGAGGAGAGGCCTCCCTGTTTTAAATGGCAAATCAGATTGCTCCAATCAATCCACCTGGATCATGTGACAAGGGCTAGGTGACAGATCTGAAACAAATGAAGTGTGGTGAGAGGAGGGAGAGACAGGACAGGGACTGTGGGTTGTAGAGAGAGAGGAGAGAGACTGGGGGTTAGTGAGACAGCTTGCTAGGTTGGTTTGAGCTGGTAATGGATGTGAAGTGATGTTTATTTGTGATCCCCCAGAGTGGCCTGGTTGAAATATTGACTGAAAGGTGTGAATGAATATGCTGAAAAGTGTTTGAGTGTATGGGGCCATGGATTTAAGGGGATGAGCGGGTGTAAGTGAACGTGGTTGATACGTGTGTATGTGTGGGTTGGGTTTATAAGGGTAGGGGTGGGCATAACAAGTGGTGCTTATGGTGAGGGATAGAATGCGGGGAGTGAGGGGTCTATGTAGGGGGGTGAGGGGTGTGAGTGAATGAGGGGGAGAGGTGTGGGAGTGAGTGTGAATTAGGAGTGAGATTTTATGGGGGCTGTAAACAGTAGATAAGACAGATGAAAACGTATCGGGATGGAGGTTTAAATGAATGAATGGATCTGATATATGTGAGTGTATAGAAGTCATCTATAAGCAGGGGATTGGTCTTTGAATGAATGAGAGGGTGGGCTGGGATTGTTTTGGGGATAGTAAACACAAGGCCTTTGCAAGTCTGCACCTGAATGAGTCCAGCCCTTCCTAGTATGCTCTCTGTGGGTTAGCATGCCTCCACTGCTAGGAGAAAGGACCAGGTGGAAGCTCCTTTCAACTCAAACTGACCTTGAAATCGCTTGATTGAATTCCACTTCCTCTTGGCACTTCCCTCCCAGTTGCTGCGACGGCAGGAGTTATCCGTCTCTTCCTCCGTTCCATTCCGCTCTGCTGGCGCTCCCATCAATGTGCTTTTTGTTCCTCTTCTCGCTCTCTGCTCTCCACATGGAAGAGAGAGGCACAGAGACAGGTGATGATAACACTTCACTGCTGCCTAATGCTCTGATCAGCAGTGAGTCCAGAGGTTGACCCTGGGTGTTTCTCAATAGGCATATTACAGTGCTCGGAGCACACAAATTGGAGAATGCATCAGTCAGAGTATGAGTCCAGATCAAAGTATGCGAAACAGAACACGAAGGACACTTCTCGTTTGCATACTCCACTTATACACATTTCGAAGCATGCATCGATGCTAGCTGCAACGAAAAGTATGGACAGAAATATGACACAACCACTTAAAGATGCACTATGCAGAAATTGCTCTGCCATTTCCCGGTTGCTAAAATTCTAATAGTTTTCCTAATTTCAGTTTATGTGACAAAACAAGCAAGTATAGTGTAGAGCAGGCCTGGGCAACTCTAGTCCTCGAGGGCCACTTTTGCCCCAGCCCCAGCTAACACACCTGACTCCAATAATCAACTTAACATGAGCTTCAGTTAAAGACGCAATTAGTTTAAAGCAGGTGTGTTTGCTAGGGATGGGGGAATAGTGTAACAACAATCAGGCCCCCGAGGACTGAAATTCCCCAATATACTATGACTTCGGAATGAAATGTTGCTCATTCACATCTCATATGTTACCTGACTACATTATTTTATCTTGATACGTTCATAAATACAGTCTGTTTTAATTTTGGCATGTTTACTTGACTGCAATACCCACTGTAGTGTGCGTAGATCACAAACCCATAGTAAGTCAATAGGGCTACCTGGCTAGCTAGCTAGCCACAAAGAATTGGTAGAGTCTCGTCTACCCACTCCCGCCCTCTCACTTCAAAAAAGAAAATCTGATGGATAGGATGGCGACCAATGATGACTACGTGATAATATCAGCAAACCACAACTGATCATCTGTAGTCATTGGGAAGACCCACAAGAGATACCTACACTGACAGACAGCGCCATGACAGCAGCTCTCAGTGCTTCCTCCCACTGCCGCTTCCTCCAGAGGAATATCCTCCTAGCTGTTGGGTCCACAGGGTTGGTTACTATCTAAATGTAATCCGTTACAGATACTAGTTACCTAATCAAAATTGTAATTTGATTACCCAACCTCAGTAATGTAATCTGATTACTTTCAGTTACTTTCAGATTACTTTCCCCTTAAGAGGCATTAGAAGAAGACAAAAAAGAATATTACAAATAGAACGACATCAATTGGAGGAAAAATCAATGCTCTAGTTTACATGCTGTCCATAAATGGATGTTGCATTTTACTTTATGGGTTGGTTATAGCGTCATAACAAATCATGCAAAAAATGTACAGTTGAGAGGAATATGTTAGGCTAGCTTTATGGGCGTTGTGACATGAGTATGAAATTGTCATTCTGGTTGTTTAATGTTTTAGTCCTGAAACAACCAGCAAACGAGTCTGTTGTCTTGTGAAAGAGTGGATGTAAAGAATCTAGCTAGCTGAAGCATTTACTGCAAATTGAATGTACAATTTTGTATGCTTGCCTTGCTGATATCTGCCATACAAGGCAGCTGAAGTAATGTAGCTAACTATTTTCTTGCTTATTGTGCAGTGGAGGATAAAAATATCTGTACGCCCGTGGATGTGCCTATGTCGCCGGTCTGTGTATGGACCCTAAAAGGTTTTGTATAAATATTAGTTCAGAACCTAGCTATGAACCTCAGCGATCAACTTCAAAACAGTCTAAATGCCATTAATGAATCCGATGGATTGAGTAGAATATAATATAACTTTGTGCCAATGCTGCAAGTCGTATATACATGAAGTTATTACCAAGCATAAGATCCCCACATTGTAGCCTGCACATTGAAAATATTCACTGACCATGTACTCTACCTTGGCAAATAAAGGTGCGGTTCAGGTATGAATGTCTATGAGACATTCTTTTTCAGTCATATCCAATACCAGGAGTATCAAACTCCAGTCTTTGAATGATGCTGTGTCCACATGTGCGTATTACAATCATTCACTTCAAAAGTGTTTACCAATCCTGGTCCTGGGACATCAACAATGTCCTGGTCCTGGGACATTACCCAATGTAACTATGCAATAGACTAGAAACATGATTTAACTAGTTAAATGCTGATTTGCAATTCATATATACACAGAGTGTGATTCACATCAATGCGCTATTGCCTGTAGACTATGCCACTGCTGTCGTTCTTACCTCAAAGCGTTTATTCAAGTTGGATAATCTTTGGATGCTGACAGTAGTCACACAATTGGAAGACATAGCTTGGACTGTAGCCTACAAAAGCCTATTCCTGCTCTTTTCCTGCAATCCATCAAATGTATTTGCTGTGTCATTATAGTGGTCTCTGACTTGTGGTCGCCTGGTCTCATCGACTATACATAACATATTAAACATAAATCTTGGACAATCAAACTAAGATGATATGTTACGTTTGGTATGCTTACATAAAACAGAAGGTTACTTAAGGCAAAAACTAAAGTAGGGTGATTGGTCGGGGTGGATGGGTGGAGGTATAACGGGTACGTCTAGCAACCCAAAAGTTGCGTTTTCGAATCTCATCAAGAATCTCATCATGGATCATTTTTGATAATTAGCAATTTTGCAACTACTTACTACTTTTTAGCTACTTTGCGACTACATATTAGCTAACCCTTCCCCTAACCTTAAACCTAACACTAACACTAACCTTAACCCACTTACCCTAACCCCTAGCCTTGCTAACGTTAGCAACTTAGCTAATGCTAACTTTAGCCACCTAACCGCCTAGATAACGCTAACTACAACAAACGGGAATTCGTAAAATTGCAATTCATTACATATTGTATGAATTGCAATTCTTAACATATCTTACGAATTGTAATTCATAACATATCATACAAAATGGATAATGGACATCCACAAATTAATAAATACCATACAAGACATAACATGTCATACTAACTGCAGTTTCTATATTCTATGTTCTACATCTACCCAGCATCAGACTCACTCATGCAGAACATACAGTGCCTTAGGAAAGTATTAAGACCCCTTATTCTAAAATGTATTATTTCTACACACAATACCCCATAATAACAAAGTGAAAACAGTTTATTTTTATTTTTTGCAAATGTATTAAAAATAAAAAACAGAAATACCTTATTTACACAAGTATTCAGACCCTTCTATGATACTCAAAATTGAGCTCAGGTGCATCCTGTTTTCATTGATCATCCTTGAGATGTTTCTACAACTTGATTGGAGTCCACCTGTGGTAAATTCAATTGATTGGACATGATTTGGAAAGGCACACATAAGGTCTCACAGTTGACAGTGCATGTCAGAGAAAAAACCAAGCCATGAGGTCAAAGGAATTGTTCGTAGAGCTCCGAGACAGGATTGTGTCGAGGCACAGATCTGGGGAAGGGTACCAAAACATTTCAGCAGCATTGAATGTCCCTAAGAACACATAATTCTTAAATGGAAGAAGTTTGGAAACACCAAGACTCTTCACAAGATCTGGCCGCCTGGCCAAATTGAGCAGACAGTGGAGAAAGGCCTTGGTCAGGGAGGTGACCAAGGACCCGATGGTCAAAAACTCCAGAGTTCCCTTGTGGAGATGGGAGAACCTTCCAGAAGGATAACCATCTCTGAGGCACTCCACCAATTAGGCCTTTATGGTAGAGTGGCCAGATGGAAGCCACTCCTCAGTAAAAAGGCACATGACAGCCCACTTGGAGTTTGCCAAAAGGCTCTCAGGCCACGAGAAACAATATTCTCTGGGCGGTATGCCAAGCGTCATGTCTGGAGGAAAACTGGCCCCATCCCTACGGTGAAGCATGGTGGTGGCAGCATCATGCTGTGTGGATGTTTTTCAGTGGCAGGGACTCGGAGACGAGTCAGGATCGAGGCAGAGATGAACGGAGCAAAGTACAGAAAGATCCTTAATGAAAACCTGCTCCAGAGTGCTCAAGACCTCAGACTGGGGCGTTTTACCTTCCAACAGGACAACGACCCTAAGCACACAACCAAGACAATGCAGGAGTGGCTTCGGGACAAGTCTCTGAATGTCCTCGAGTGGCCCAGTCAGAGCCCGGACTTGATCCCAATCTAACATCTCTGGAGAGACCTGCAAATAGCTGTGCAGCAACACTCCCCATCCAGCCTGACAGAGCTTGAAAGGATCTTCAGAAAAGAATGGGAGAAACTCCCCAAATACAGGTGTGACAGCTTAGCTAGCAAATGTTAGCTACTTTCGTTAACCAAATTTCTAGGTAGCTAAATAATACTAAACATAAACGGATTATCAGTCTCAATTGCTTTACTGACAAAAATGCAATATTAAACAAAATCAGATGCTCAGATCTACAAAGGTTTGACATGTAGCTAACATTAGTTACAGAGGGTAGTTGTGATCCTGGAAAGTCCAGCATAAATGAAAAGCCAGCATGTTGGTGACGCAGTTTAGTGTAAAAGGTCAAAGGTAATGCAGTAGCACAGAAGTGCACACTGAGCAGTGCTTCTCAAATGTAAAATGTATGCGTTCTCCACACTCTTGTCCTATTAAGAACATACTCAAGAGAATGCCCTCTAATGTACTCAGAGCATGGGAGTGTGGAGCACAGTAGTATGCATATTAAGAAACCCCCTTTGCTACGTCATATCTGTTGACGAAGCCCTATTTTCCTGTATAGGGTGAATGTTATTATTTTTTTACATTTGTGATTGTTAGTGTTACCTACATATATCTGTCTGAATTCAGGCCGTATCGGCTGACTGGAATACTGAAGAAGAGTTATGATACAGCATAATTGGAGATACCTCTGCTATGTCATTTTGGGATCTCCGCTGAATCACATTCTTCGTAGATTGTGCATTATCAGTACATACAAATGTCAACAATAAGTCATGGTTGGGAAAGCGTAGAGGTCGCCTTAGACCTAGTTGCTCTTTACCTCTTTCCCCACAGACATTCACTTCCTGTTGTTGTGTGACAGACAGACCAAGGAAGTGCAGTAGCATTCTGTAGTCTGTAGTCTGTTTTTATCTTCCCTCCCAGCCCAGTCCAATTCCCAATAACATGGTTATGGTCTGCTCCAGAGAGAGAGAGCAGTAGAGGAAAGTGGTCTTGGCCGCCATGGTTGGGTAGTGGATAGCACAGACTGAGAGGCACCACATTGTCCACTTAGATTTACAAGGCATACTTAAAGCCACAGACTCTGGGGTCACTGGGAGTCTCTCTAGGCTCGCTGGCTGGCTGGTCTGGCTGATCTGGCTGGCTGGTCTCAGGACCGATCGGTCGGTCTGATGGTCGGTGTGTCCATTAGTGCCGTACGAGCCAGAGGTGCTTCTCCTAACAGTCCCTGAGGGAGGGAGCCAAGGGGAAAGGCTGGCTATATATTTAGGATAATGGAGTTAGGGTGGGGCGTATGTGTGGGGGGCTAGAGTGTAGGGCAGTGTAGAGAGAGGGGAGTAGTTGAGCGAGGGCTGGAGAGGGGAACAATTATAGGGGTGAGGCTGTAAAGAAAAGGTATGGGCCAATGATGTTTAGAGGGGGACAAAAGAGTGAGTGTTGGGTAGATAGAGACAGAGTATAGAGCAATAGGGGTACGAGGGGTAGAATAGTGATGGTGTCTGTGAGTGGAAACACTCATTCCCCTGACCTCTGGTGATGGATCCCCATACTGCCCGTCTGATCAGAGAGGAGAGAGGGAAGAACCGACAGGAAAGTAAAATAAAAAAGCATAGGAAAGGAGAAAGGGGAGAGGAAAGAGGGAATCATGGCCTGAAACGCTTTGACCTCTCACCGTTCATTAGAGAGAGGCATGAAGCTATTTAATAATGACACTTGCTTTCCAGGCATAACACATGAGCCGAGGCAACCCAACTCTCCATCCAACGGCCCCCCGTCCCCCTGTAGGTGCCCCCCAGAGAGACGGTGGCAACCCATGGGGAGCGGATACCCAGACGCAGCAGCTGGCACGAGAGGAAATAACCTTCAGCTAAGGGGCTGACAGAGAGGTATGACCATGATGGAGTGACTGGCTGCTTCTCTTCCAAACACACAGGCCTCAGTCCCTGCACCACATGTCCTGCTTATATAACAGCACACCATGCAATGGTAGTCCTGTCCATGTTCTGTTAAAGCAAGTGCAAAGACAATCAACTGCATTAGTGTTATTACTCTGGAATTTATTTAGTAGTGACCTTGGTTATTTTTGTTATTTTATTTGGATCCCCATTAGCTGTTGCAAAAGCAGCAGCCACTCTTTCTGAGGTGAGGTGCAGTTGAGTCAATTACAGTTAATTACAGTGACACCAGATACTCATTATTACATATTCCAATAATGGATGGAGGGATGGAGGGATGGATAGAGGGATGGGTGGTTTGGATGGAGGGATGGGATGGAGGGTGGTATGGAGGGATGGATGGATGGAAGGTTGGATGGATGGAGGGCCGGATGGAGGGATGGGATCAAATCAAATCAAATGTATTTATATAGCCCTTCGTACATCAGCTGATATCTCAAAGTGCTGTACAGAAACCCAGCCTAAAACCCCTAACAGCAAGCAATGCAGGTGTAGAAGCACGGTGGCTAGGAAAAACTCCCTAGAAAGGCCAAAACCTAGGAGAGGAACCAGGTTATGTGGGGTGGCCAGTCCTCTTCTGGCTGTGCCGGGTGGAGATTATAACAGAACATGGCCAAGATGTTCAAATGTTCATAAATGACCAGCATGGTCGAATAATAATAAGGCAGAACAGTTGAAACTGGAGCAGCAGCACAGTCAGGTGGACTGGGGACAGCAAGGAGTCATCATGTCAGGTAGTCCTGGGGCACGGTCCTAGGGCTCAGGTACTCCGAGAGAGAGAGAAAAAGAGAGAATTAGAGAGAGCATATGTGGGGTGGCCAGTCCTCTTCTGGCTGTGCCGGGTGGAGATTATAACAGAACATGGCCAAGATGTTCAAATGTTCATAAATGACCAGCATGGTCGAATAATAGTAAGGCAGAACAGTTGAAACTGGAGCAGCAGCATGGCCAGGTGGACTGGGGACAGCAAGGAGTCATCATGTCAGGTAGTCTTGGGGCATGGTCCTAGGGCTCAGGTCCTCCGAGAGAGAGAAAGAAAGAGAGAAGGAGAGAATTAGAGAATGCACACTTAGATTCACACAGGACACCGAATAGGACAGGAGAGGTACTCCAGATATAACAAACTGACCCTAGCCCCCCGACACATAAACTACTGCAGCATAAATACTGGAGGCTGAGACAGGAGGGGTCAGGAGACACTGTGGCCCCATCCGAGGACACCCCCGGACAGGGCCAAACAGGAAGGATATAACCCCACCCACTTTGCCAAAGCACAGCCCCCACACCACTAGAGGGATATCTTCAACCACCAACTTAACATCCTGAGACAAGGCTGAGTATAGCCCACAAAGATCTCCGCCACGGCACAACCCAAGGGGGGGGGGGGGCGCCAACCCAGACAGGATGACGACAACAGTGAATCAACCCACTCAGGTGACGCACCCCCTCCAGGGACGGCATGAGAGAGCCCCAGTAAGCCAGTGACTCAGCCCCTGTAATAGGGTTAGAGGCAGAGAATCCCAGTGGAAAGAGGGGAACCGGCCAGGCAGAGACAGCAAGGGCAGTTCGTTGCTCCAGAGCCTTTCCGTTCACCTTCACACTCCTGGGCCAGACTACACTCAATCATGTGACCCACCGAAGAGATGAGTCTTCAGTAAAGACTTAATGGTTGAGACCGAGTTTGCGTCTCTGACATGGGTAGGCAGACCGTTCCATAAAAATGGAGCTCTATAGGAGAAAGCCATTCATTTTTCTGTATCATTTTTGGACAGAAAGTTTCTGATTTTTGCAATGTTACGTAGATGGAAAAAAGCTGTCCTTGAAATGGTCTTGATATGTTCTTCAAAAGAGAGATCAGGGTCCAGAGTAACGCCGAGGTCCTTCACAGTTTTATTTGAGACGACTGTACAACCATTAATATTAATTGTCAGATTCAACAGAAGATCTCTTTGTTTCTTGGGACCGAGAACAAGCATCTCTGTTTTGTCCGAGTTTAATAGTAGAAAGTTTGCAGCCATCCACTTCATTATGTCTGAAATACATGCTTCTAGCGAGGGAAATTTTGGGGCTTCACCATGTTTCATTGAAATGTACAGCTGTGTGTCATCCGCATAGCAGTGAAAGTTAACATTATGTTTTCGAATAACATCCCCAAGAGGTCAAATATATAGTGAAAACAATAGTGGTCCTAAAACGGAACCTTGAGGAACACCAAAATTTATGGATGGAGGGATGGATGGATGGATTGATGGAGGGATGGATGGAGGGATGAAGGAAGGGGTGATCATATTGTTCTTTCTTTCCATGTGCTCAGCAGAGACCAGTCTGTGGCAACACCCTCCTTGTCTTCTCGCTCTCTCTTTTTAAGGCTTGTATTCATGTTGTTAAGTGAACCCATAAAAATATTCTCATTTATTTACACAATGTCATAAAAGCCTGAAACAGTTCTCTCTTTGAACATGTTATTATTCTGTACTTCAGTGGAACAAAAAACACAGAGATGGGCCTCACTCTAAACCGCAACCCTCACACAATCCCCAAGCTCTCAAAATGTGCAGTACAGTCAATTGAAAAGCACTTTTCTAAGTTTAGAAGAATCTCAATTAGTTTTGCTTTCCCGTAAACTCTCACAGTATGTTGGAGGGGAATTCAAATTAGTCTGTCATTTTACTCTTTCAGTTCTATGTTGTTAAACTTGGTGTATTTTTAGACCGGTGGCACACAAAGTATCTTAGTCACACCAGTTACATGACAAAAATCGGGAGACACTACTGTACACAGAGGCCCTTGTGCCTTCGGCAAACACACACGTACACATGCACTCATTTAGATATTAGGACTTGTGTTTGTTTATTTGTAGGATGCAGGATGTGGAGTTCTAATCCCAAGGGACAAACGCATAGAAACCATCATAATGGATTGCATTAATACACCATAGTGCTTTCACTAGGTCTCATGGTATTACAGGTCTTTACATTATATAGAGTAACTTAGTAGTATAGTGTCTTACTATCATATGAAGAAGACTTTTACAGAACTGACTGTGCAGAAGACAGACAGAAGCCATGTTTTGCCTCTCATCATGCAAATGTTACAGCATTCAGGGCTGGTTGTCTGGAATAACCTGTGGTCAGTGCAGTCGGAGTAGGATCCAACTCTGGGTATCTAATTAATCTCCAGCGTGCCAAGATCTGGAGGGCAGATGAGAGAGAGAGAGGAGAGACCGCGAGAGGGAGAGAAGGGGGGATGCATTACAGCCATCCATGTTTGACAGTAATAAGCAGATAGGTTTTCACATAAATGCTAGCTGACTGTGGTGAACGATGGCATCTGGCACAACAATCTGAGTGGAGACTGAAGGGGTAGAGAAGTATAGGGAAGCGGGTGAGGGAAGGTGAGCCAGGGTGAGCCAGGGGACTGTTAGTTAGTTAAAGGAGTTAAAATGTCCAGACTCTTCTTCCTCAGACTCTTGTGACGTACTGAATAACACTCTATTCAGTGTTCAAAGCTGGGCCAGGGTGATGTACTGGTTGGTTACCTGGCTCTGAATACTACCCTCTTGGCACAAACTGGTTGAATCAACGTTGTTTCAACGTAATTTGTCAACGTTTTGTGACATGGAATCTACGTGGAAAATACATTGGATTTGAAAAAAGTAATCAACTGTTGTTTTGAAGGTGAAATTTCAACCACATGATTATGTTGTCATGGTAACCACATGTCAACATAGACAAATCATGTATAAAATATGTTGAGATTATAACTGTTTTTGGGTTCCCGAGTGGCGCTGTGATCTAATGCACTGCATCTCAATGCAAGAGGCGTCAGTACAGTCCCTGGTTTGAGAAACATAGCTGTTAATGTACCTCTTTGGGCTAGATGTGCCGCTTGCGACCCACCTCCACAACATCCGGTGAAATTGCAGAGCACAAAATACAAAATACATAAATCGTAATATTAAACATTCATGAAAATACAAGTGGCATACATCATTTAAAAGCTGAACTTCTTGTTAATCCAGATTGTTAATCCAGATTGTCAGATTTCAAAAAGGCTTTACGGCGAAAGCATACCATGCGATTATCTGAGGACAGCACCCCGCCTAAAAAAGCATTAAAAACATTTTCCAAACCAGCAGAGGCGTCACAAAAGTCAGAAATAGTGATAAAATAAATCACTCACCTTTGTAGATCTTCCTCTGTTTGCAATCCTAAGGGTCCTAGCTACATAAAAAAATGTTGTTTCGTTCGATAAAGTCTTTATATCCCAAAAAAGTAAGTTTAGTTGGTGCGCTTGATTAAGTAATCCACCTGTTCCATTCGTTCAAAATGCATACAAAGGAATCCCAAAAGTTACCAATAAACGTCGTCCAAACAAGTCAAACAACGTTTCTAATCAATCCTCACGTACCCTAATATGTAAATAAACAAAAAAATGTAAGAGGGTTCAATCCACGCAGGCCACAACACTACAGTCAAAATGATAGCCACCTTGAAAACTACAAATTGTAGCTAATTTTTCAAAAAACAAGCCTGAAACCATTTCTAAAGACATCTAGGGTAAGCCATAGCAACTGCAATCTGGGAGGATTTGTCATGCCTTGACCTTAGAGAGCCTTTTTATTCTCTATTTGGTTAGGTCAGGGTGTGACTAGGGTGGGCAATCTATGTTTTCTATTTCTTTGTTGGCCAGGTATGGTTCCCAATCAGAGGCAGCTGTCTATTTTTGTCTCTGATTGGGGATGATACTTATGCAGCCTTTCCCACTGTAGTTTGTGGGATCTTGATTTTGTACTGTGCTGTTTAGCCCTACTAAACTTTACATTTCGTTTGTATTTGTTTTTTTTTCGGTGTTCATTCAATAAAGTAAGATGTACACCTACCACGCTGCACCTTGGTCCAATCCTTCCATCAACGAGCGTAACAGGATTTCCTTTGATTTTCCTACAGACAGGCATTTCAATGGGTGGTCACCTAAAAAAAACAAAATTCAGGATGGATTCTCCTCAGTTCTGTTATACTCACAGACAATATTTTAACAGTTTTAGAAACTTCAGAGTGTTGTCTATCCAATACTACCAATCATATGCATATTCTAGCTTCTGGGCCTGAGTAACAGGCAGTTTACTTTGGTTAACAGGCAGTTTACTTTGGGCATGTCAGTCATCCGAACTGCCGAATACTGCTCCCTAAGAAGTTTGTAGGCCCTGGCACTGAAACAGACCTGGAGGATACACAGAGAAACATAGCTGTTGATGTAGACCCTGCCACTGAAACAGACCTGGAGGACACACAGAGAAACATAGCTGTTAATGTAGACCCTGCCACTGAAACAGACCTGGAGGATACACAGAGAAACATAGCTGTTGATGTAGACCCTGCCACTGAAACAGACCTGGAGGACACAAAGAGAAACATAGCTGTTAATGTAGACCCTGCCACTGAAACAGACCTGGAGGATACACAGAGAAACATAGCTGTTAATGTAGACCCTGCCACTGAAACAGACCTGGAGGATACACAGAGAAACATAGCTGTTAATGTAGACCCTGGCACTGAAACGGACCTGGAGGATACACAGAGAAACATAGCTGTTAATATAGACCCTGGCACTGAAACAGACCTGGAGGACACAAAGAGAAACATAGCTGTTAATGTAGGCCCTGCCACTGAAACAGACCTGGAGGACACACAGAGAAACATAGCTGTTAATGTAGACCCTGCCACCGAAACAGACCTGGAGGATACACAGAGAAACATAGCTGTTAATGTAGACCCTGCCACTGAAACAGACCTGGAGGACACACAGAAAAACATAGCTGTTAATGTAGACCCTGCCACTGAAACAGACCTGGAGGACACACAGAGAAACATAGCTGTTAATGTAGACCCTGCCACTGAAACAGACCTGGAGGACACACAGAAAAACATAGCTGTTAATGTAGACCCTGCCACTGAAACAGACCTGGAGGACACACAGAGAAACATAGCTGTTAATGTAGACCCTGCCACCGAAACAGACCTGGAGGATACACAGAGAAACATAGCTGTTAATGTAGACCCTGCCACTGAAACAGACCTGGAGGACACACAGAAAAACATAGCTGTTAATGTAGACCCTGCCACTGAAACAGACCTGGAGGATACACAGAGAAACATAGCTGTTGATGTAGACCCTGCCACTGAAACAGACCTGGACGATACACAGAGAAACATAGCTGTTAATGTAGACCCTGCCACTGAAACAGACCTGGAGGACACACAGAGAAACATAGCTGTTAATGTAGACCCTGCCACTGAAACAGACCTGGAGGATACACAGAGAAACATAGCTGTTGATGTAGACCCTGCCAATGAAACAGACCTGGAGGACACAAAGAGAAACATAGCTGTTAATGTAGACCCTGCCACTGAAACAGACCTGGAGGATACACAGAGAAACATAGCTGTTAATGTAGACCCTGCCACTGAAACAGACCTGGAGGATACACAGAGAAACATAGCTGTTAATGTAGACCCTGGCACTGAAACGGACCTGGAGGATACACAGAGAAACATAGCTGTTAATATAGACCCTGGCACTGAAACAGACCTGGAGGACACAAAGAGAAACATAGCTGTTAATGTAGGCCCTGCCACTGAAACAGACCTGGAGGACACACAGAGAAACATAGCTGTTAATGTAGACCCTGCCACTGAAACAGACCTGGAGGATACACAGAGAAACATAGCTGTTAATGTAGACCCTGCCACTGAAACAGACCTGGAGGACACACAGAAAACATAGCTGTTAATGTAGACCCTGCCACTGAAACAGACCTGGAGGACACACAGAGAAACATAGCTGTTAATGTAGACCCTGCCACTGAAACAGACCTGGAGGACACACAGAAAAACATAGCTGTTAATGTAGACCCTGCCACTGAAACAGACCTGGAGGACACACAGAGAAACATAGCTGTTAATGTAGACCCTGCCACGAAACAGACCTGGAGGATACACAGAGAAACATAGCTGTTAATGTAGACCCTGCCACTGAAACAGACCTGGAGGACACACAGAAAAACATAGCTGTTAATGTAGACCCTGCCACTGAAACAGACCTGGAGGATACACAGAGAAACATAGCTGTTGATGTAGACCCTGCCACTGAAACAGACCTGGACGATACACAGAGAAACATAGCTGTTAATGTAGACCCTGCCACTGAAACAGACCTGGAGGACACACAGAGAAACATAGCTGTTAATGTAGACCCTGCCACTGAAACAGACCTGGAGGATACACAGAGAAACATAGCTGTTAATGTAGGCCCTGCCACTGAAACAGACCTGGAGGACACACAGAGAAACATAGCTGTTAATGTAGACCCTGCCACTGAAACAGACCTGGAGGATACACAGAGAAACATAGCTGTTGATGTAGACCCTGCCACTGAAACAGACCTGGAGGACACACAGAGAAACATAGCTGTTAATGTAGACCCTGCCACTGAAACAGACCTTGAGGATACACAGAGAAACATAGCTGTTGATGTAGACCCTGCCACTGAAACAGACCTGGAGGATACACAGAGAAACATAGCTGTTAATGTAGACCCTGGCACTGAAACAGACCTGGAGGACACACAGAGAAACATAGCTGTTAATGTAGACCCTGCCACTGAAACAGACCTGGAGGACACACAGAGAAACATAGCTGTTAATGTAGACCCTGCCACTGAAACAGACCTGGAGGATACACAGAGAAACATAGCTGTTGATGTAGGCCCTGCCACTGAAACAGACCTGGAGGATACACAGAGAAACATCGCTGTTAATTTATATTAGATCCAAGATGGCGTAGCAGTCAGATGTCTTTTGTCCTCGTCTTGTCGTGTCCCGTGTATATATTGTGTGTATATCTTTTTATATCTCTTTGCATATATTTTATTCAACATACTCTCCTGCAATCCACCTCACCCAATGTGGCATGGATCTGCTATGTTCTTACATTTTTGAACCCGAACCCCCAACAGAAGCTGGCCAGCTAACTAGCTACTAGCTAGTAGTCAGCTAGCCACTGCTAGCGGTCATCAACTACCTTAAGCTCGGACAACTCTCGCCAGTCTGCACAGCGCGACTTAAACCAGAGCAAATCTGACTTATTTTTCTCCATATCTCCGGATTCCTATCGCAAGCTCTGAACCTTTTCACCTGGATCATCGCAGCTAGCTTGCTGCTATCTGAGTGGCCACTCCTGGCTAACGTCTCTGTCCCAAAGCAAGAACAAATTAGCCTGGAGCGAGCCTTTGCTAGGCCCATCTCCTGGCAAGTATTGTAGCCCACTCCTTGGGCTACAATATCTATTTTGCCAATTGGCCTAGACCCCCCACTGACCCATCACGACTGGACTACCAACGTAATTGGCCCGAAAGGGTTTTTCAACTGGCTCCTCTGTCGCATCGTCCCCTGAATGCCCATTTGCTAGCCTGTTAGCTGTCTAGAGAATATCGGACTGTTAGAGGCCCATGGGACAAATTCTTTGGCCACTATACCTATTTTGCCAATTGGCCTGGACCCTTTTACCACATGGAGCGCTGCTGATCCACGACGACTGGTCATCCGACGCAACAGCATGAAGTGGCTAAAACTGACTTCTTCCGCCGCGACGTCCCTCTAAGGCCCTTCTGCTGGCTTGCTAGCTCCGGCCCGCTAGCTGCCTGAATTGCTGTGTCTCCGGCCCACCGAGCCACTCACTGGACCCCTATGATCACTCACGCATGCCTCTCCCTAATGTCAATATGCCTTGTCCATTGCTGTTTTGGTTAGTAATTATTTCCTTATTTCACTGTTGAGCCTCTAGCCCTGCTCAATACGCCTTAGCTAACCCTTTAGTTCCACCCCCCACTCATGCGGTGACCTCACCTGGTTTAAATGATGTTTCTAGAGACAATATCTCTCTCATCGTCACTCACTGCATAGGTTTACCTCAACTGTATTCACATCCTACCATGCCTTTGTCTGTACATTATGCATTGAATCTATTCTACCGTGCCCAGAAACTTGCTCCTTTTACTCTCTGTTCCGATTGTACTAGACGACCAGTTCTTATAGCCTTTAGCCGTACCCTTATCCTACTCCTCCACGGTTCCTCTGCTCCTAGCTCCACTCCCATTTTCCAGGCACTCTCATTTGTTGACTTCTGTAATCGTAAAAGCCTTGGTTTCATGCATGTTAAGATTAGAAGCCTCCTCCCTAAATTTGTTCTTTTCACTGCCTTAGCACACTGCCAACCCGGATGTCCTAGCCATGTCTGAAGACCACCAAAAACCCTGAAATGTCCATCCCAACATTTTCCGACAAGATAGAACTGGCAAAGTTGCAATCTACTGCAGAGATAGCCTGCAGAGTTCTGTCTTATTATCCAGGTCTGTGCCCAAACAATTTGAGCTTCTACTTTTAAAAATCCACCTTTGCAGAAACAAGTCTCTCACCGTTGCCGCTTGCTATAGACCACCTTCTGACCCCAGTTGTGCCCTGGACACCATATGTGAAATGATTGCCCCCCCCCCCATCCATCTTCAGAGCTTGTGCTGTTAGGTGACCTAAACTGGGACATGCTTAACACCCCGGCCATCCTACAATCTAAGCTAGATGCCCTCAATCTCACACAAATGATCAATGAACCTACCAGGTACAACCCCAAATCCGTAAAAATGGGCACCCTCATAGATATCATCCTAACCAACTTGCCCTCCAAATACACATCTGCTGTCTTCAACCAGGATCTCAGCGATCAATGCCTCATTGCCTGCGTCCGTAATGGGTCTGCGGTCAAACGACCACCCCTTATCACTGTCAAACGCTCCCTAAAACACTTCGGCGAGCAGGCCTTTCTAATCAACCTGGCCCGGGTATCCTGGAAGAATATTGACCTCATTCCGTCAGTAGAGGATGCCTGGTTATTCTTTAAAAGTGCTTTCCTCACCATCTTAAATAAGCATGCCCCGTTCAAAAAATGTAGAACCAAGAACAGATATAGCCCTTGGTTCACTCCAGACCTGACTTCCCTTGACGAGCACAAAGACATCCTGTGGCGTACTGCATTAGCATCGAATAGCCCCCGCGATATGTAACTTTTCAGGACAGTTAGGAACCAATATACACAGGCAGTTAGGAAAGCAAATGCTAGCTTATTCAAATAGACATTTGCATCCTGTAGCACAAACTCCAAAAGGTTCTGAGACACTGTAAAGTCCATGGAGAATAAGAGGACCTCCTCCCAGCTGCCCACTGTACTGAGGCCAGGAAACACAGTCACCAACGATAAATCCGTGATAATTACGTTTTTCAATAATCATTTTTCTACGGCTGGCCATGCTTTCCACCTGGAGACCCCTAACCCGGTCAACAGCCCTGCACCCCCCACAGCAACTTGCCCAAGCCTCCCCCATTTCTGCTTCACCCAAATCCAGATAGCTGATGTTCTAAAAGAGCTGCAAAATCTGAACCCCTGCAAATAATATAATAATAATAATATATGCCAATTAGAAGACGCTTTTATCCAAAGCGACTTACAGTCATGTCAGTTGGGCTAGACAATCTGGACCCTCTCTTTCTAAAATTATCTGAAGAAATTGTTGCAACTCCTATTACTAGCCTTTTCAACCTCTCTTTCATATCGTCTGAGATCCCCAAAGATTGGAAAGCTACCGTGGTCATCTCCCTCTTCCAAAGGGGAACACTCTAGACCTAAACTGCTACAGACCTATATCTATCCTACCCTGCCTTTCTAAGGTCTTCAAAAGTCAAGTTAACAAACAGATCGCCGACCATTTCGCATCCCACCGTACCTTCCCCACTATGCAAACTGGTTTCCGAGCTGGTCATGGGTGCACCTCAGCCACGCTCAAGGTCTTAAAAGATTTCATAACCACATAACCATTGATAAGATACATTACTGTGCAGCTGTATTCATTGACCTGGTCAAGGCTTTCGACTCTGTCAATCACCACATTCTTATTGGCAGACTCAACAGCCTTGGTTTCTCAAATGACTGCCTCGACTGGTTCACCAACTACTTCCCAGACAGAGTTCAGTGTGTCAAATCGGAGGGCCTGTTGTCCGGACCTCTGGCAGTCTCTATAGGGATGCCACAGGGTTCAATCCTCTGGCCGATTATTTTCTCAGTATACATCAATGATTTCGCTCTTGCTGCTGGTGATTCTCTGATACACCTCTACACAGATAACACCATTCTGTATACTTCTGGCCCATCTTTGGACACTGTGTTAACTAACCTCCAGACGAGCTTCAATGCCATACAACTCTCCTTAGGTGGCCTCCAACTGCTCTTAAATGCAAGTAAAACTAAATGCATGCTCTTCAAATGATCGCTGCCCATACCTGCCCGCCCATCCAGCATCACTACTCTGGACGGTTCTGACTTAGAATACGTGGTCAACTACAAATACCTAGGTGTCTGGTGAGACTGTAATCTCTCCTTCCAGACTCACATTAAACATCTCCAATCCAAAATTAAATCTAGAATTGGCTTCCTATTTTGCAACAAAGCATCCTTCACTCATGCTGCCAAACATACCCTCGTAAAACTGACTATCCTACCGATCCCTAACTTCAGGGATTTCATTAACAAAATAGCCTCCAAAACTCTATTCAGCAAATTGGATGCAGTCTATCACAGTGCCATCCGTTTTGTCACCAAAGCCCCATAAACTACCCACCACTGCGACTTGTATACTCTCGTTTGCTAGCCTACTTCAGCAGTACTGTATCATTTTAATCATTTTAGTCAATAAGATTCTTGCTACGTAAGCTTAACTTTCTGAACATTCGAGACGTGTAGTCACTTGTCATTCCAATCTCCTTGCATTAGCGTAGCCTCTTCTGTAGCCTGTCAACTATGTGTCTGTCTATCCCTGTTCTCTCCTCTCTGCACAGACCATACAAACGCTCCACACCGCGTGGCCGCGGCCACCCTAATCTGGTGGTCCCAGCGCGCACGACCCACGTGGAGTTCCAGGTCTCCGGTAGCCTCTGGAACTGCCGATCTGCGGCCAACAAGGCAGAGTTCATCTCAGCCTATGCCTCCCTCCAGTCCCTCGACTTCTTGGCACTGACGGAAACATGGATCACCACAGATAACACTGCTACTCCTACTGCTCTCTCTTCGTCCGCCCACGTGTTCTCGCACACCCCGAGAGCTTCTGGTCAGCGGGGTGGTGGCACCGGGATCCTCATCTCTTCCAAGTGGTCATTCTCTCTTTCTCCCCTTACCCATCTGTCTATCGCCTCCTTTGAATTCCATGCTGTCACAGTTACTTTCAAGCTTAACATCCTTATCATTTATCGCCCTCCAGGTCCCCTCGGAGAGTTCATCAATGAGCTTGATGCCTTGATAAGCTCCTTTCCTGAGGACGGCTCACCTCTCACAGTTCTGGGCGACTTTAACCTCCCCACGTCTACCTTTGACTCATTCCTCTCTGCCTCCTTCTTTCCACTCCTCTCCTCTTTTGACCTCACCCTCTCACCTTCCCCCCCTACTCACAAGGCAGGCAATACGCTCGACCTCATCTTTACTAGATGCTGTTCTTCCACTAACCTCATTGCAACTCCCCTCCAAGTCTCCGACCACTACCTTGTATCCTTTTCCCTCTCGCTCTCATCCAACACTTCCCACACTGCCCCTACTCGGATGGTATCGCGCCGTCCCAACCTTCGCTCTCTCTCCCCCGCTACTCTCTCCTCTTCCATCCTATCATCTCTTCCCTCTGCTCAAACCTTCTCCAACCTATCTCCTGATTCTGCCTCCTCAACCCTCCTCTCCTCCCTTTCTGCATCCTTTGACTCTCTATGTCCCCTATCCTCCAGGCCGGCTCGGTCCTCCCCTCCCGCTCCGTGGCTCGACGACTCATTGCGAGCTCACAGAACAGGGCTCCGGGCAGCCGAGCGGAAATGGAGGAAAACTCGCCTCCCTGCGGACCTGGCATCCTTTCACTCCCTCCTCTCTACATTTTCCTCCTCTGTCTCTGCTGCTAAAGCCACTTTCTACCACTCTAAATTCCAAGCATCTGCCTCTAACCCTAGGAAGCTCTTTGCCACCTTCTCCTCCCTCCTGAATCCTCCTCCCCCTCCCCCCTCCTCCCTCTCTGCAGATGACTTCGTCAACCATTTTGAAAAGAAGGTCGACGACATCCGATCCTCGTTTGCTAAGTCAAACGACACCGCTGGTTCTGCTCACACTGCCCTACCCTGTGCTCTGACCTCTTTCTCCCCTCTCTCTCCAGATGAAATCTCGCGTCTTGTGACGGCTGGCCGCCCAACAACCTGCCCGCTTGACCCTATCCCCTCCTCCTCCTCTCTTCTCCAGACCATTTCCGGAGACCTTCTCCCTTACCTCACCTCGCTCATCAACTCATCCCTGACCGCTGGCTACGTCCCTTCCGTCTTCAAGAGAGCGAGAGTTGCACCCCTTCTGAAAAAACCTACACTCGATCCCTCCGATGTCAACAACTACAGACCAGTATCCCTTCTTTCTTTTCTCTCCAAAACTCTTGAACGTGCCGTCCTTGGCCAGCTCTCCCGCTATCTCTCTCAGAATGACCTTCTTGATCCAAATCAGTCAGGTTTCAAGACTAGTCATTCAACTGAGACTGCTCTTCTCTGTATCACGGAGGCACTCCGCACTGCTAAAGCTAACTCTCTCTCCTCTGCTCTCATCCTTCTAGACCTATCGGCTGCCTTCGATACTGTGAACCATCAGATCCTCCTCTCCACCCTCTCCGAGTTGGGCATCTCCGGCGCGGCCCACGCTTGGATTGCGTCCTACCTGACAGGTCGCTCCTACCAGGTGGCGTGGCGAGAATCTGTCTCCTCACCACGCGCTCTCACCACTGGTGTCCCCCAGGGCTCTGTTCTAGGCCCTCTCCTATTCTCGCTATACACCAAGTCACTTGGCTCTGTCATAACCTCACATGGTCTCTCCTATCATTGCTATGCAGACGACACACAATTAATCTTCTCCTTTCCCCCTTCTGATGACCAGGTGGCGAATCGCATCTCTGCATGTCTGGCAGACATATCAGTGTGGATGACGGATCACCACCTCAAGCTGAACCTCGGCAAGACGGAGCTGCTCTTCCTCCCGGGGAAGGACTGCCCGTTCCATGATCTCGCCATCACGGTTGACAACTCCATTGTGTCCTCCTCCCAGAGCGCTAAGAACCTTGGCGTGATCCTGGACAACACCCTGTCGTTCTCAACTAACATCAAGGCGGTGGCCCGTTCCTGTAGGTTCATGCTCTACAACATCCGCAGAGTACGACCCTGCCTCACACAGGAAGCGGCGCAGGTCCTAATCCAGGCACTTGTCATCTCCCGTCTGGATTACTGCAACTCGCTGTTGGCTGGGCTCCCTGCCTGTGCCATTAAACCCCTACAACTCATCCAGAACGCCGCAGCCCGTCTGGTGTTCAACCTTCCCAAGTTCTCTCACGTCACCCCGCTCCTCCGCTCTCTCCACTGGCTTCCAGTTGAAGCTCGCATCCGCTACAGGACCATGGTGCTTGCCTACGGAGCTGTGAGGGGAACGGCACCTCAGTACCTCCAGGCTCTGATCAGGCCCTACACCCAAACAAGGGCACTGCGTTCATCCACCTCTGGCCTGCTCGCCTCCCTACCATTGAGGAAGTACAGTTCCCGCTCAGCCCAGTCAAAACTGTTTGCTGCTCTGGCCCCCCAATGGTGGAACAAACTCCCTCACGACGCCAGGACAGTGGAGTCAATCACCACCTTCCGGAGACACCTGAAACCCCACCTCTTTAAGGAATACCTAGGATAGGATAAAGTAATCCTTCTCACCCCCCCCCTTAAAAGATTTAGATGCACTATTGTAAAGTGGCTGTTCCACTGGATGTCATAAGGTGAATGCACCAATTTGTAAGTCGCTCTGGATAAGAGCGTCTGCTAAATGACTTAAATGTTTGATGGCCCTCGCTTCATATTCGTCGCCAAACCCACTGGCTCCAGGTCATCTATAAGTCTATGCTAGGTAAAGCCCTGCCTTATCTCAGCTCACTGGTCACCATAGCAACACCAACCCATAACACGCGCTCCAGCAAGTATATTTCACTGGTCCCCCCCAAAGCCAATTCCTCCTTCGGCTGCCTTTCCTTACAATTCCAATGATTGCAACGAACTGCGAAAATCACTCATATCTCCCTCACTTGCTTTAAGCACCAGCTGTCAGAGCAGCTCACAGATCACTGAACCTGTACATAGCCCCTCTGTAAATAGCCCATCCAACTATCTCATCCCCATACTGTTATTTGATTTATTTTGCGCCTTTGCACCTCAGTATCTCTACTTGCACACTCATCTTCTGCACAGCTATCACTCCAGTGTGTAATTGCTATATTGTAATTATCTCGCTACTATGGCCCATTTAATGCCTTACCTCCCTTATACATCCTCATTTGCACACATTGTATTTATACTTTTTCTATTGTATTATTGACTCTGTGTTTGTTTATTCCATGTGTAACTCTGTGTTGTTTGTGTCACACTGGTTTGCTTTGTCTTGGCCAGGTCGCAGTTGTAAATGAGAACTTGTTCTCAGCTAGCCTACCTGGTTAAATAAAGGTGAAATATATATAGATTTTTAAAATCCAGGCTGTATCACATCCGGCCGTGATTGGGAGTCCCATAGGGCGGCGCACAATTGGCACAGCATCGTCCGGGTTTGGCTGGGGTAGGCCGTCATTGTAAATAAGAATTTGTACAATCTGGTCTCCCATCCAGGATTTTAACCAAGTCCAGCCTTGCTTAGCTATGATTTTTGACAATGACTACCAATGTGCTATCGTGAGAATGATTGCTGAGTGATCTCCTCTTAAAAACAAGATAGATTCACTGTTGCAATTGAAGTCATTACAAAGTGGGATTAAAAATAAATCTATGGCAAGACTTGGAAATTGCTGTCTAGTCATTCCTCAACACCTTGACAACGCTTGAAGAATTTTGAAATGAATAATGGGCAAATATTGCACAATCCAGGTGTGCAAAGCTCTTATAGACTTACCCAAGAAGACTTACAGTTGTAATCTATGCCAAAGGTGTTTCTGTATTGACTCAGTTCAATACTTATGCAATGACTATGTTTTAGTTTTTTAATTTGTATGAATCTTTTTTTTATTACACATTTGTCTTCCACTTTAACATTACATAGTTTTTTTGTGTAGATTGTTGACAAAAAAAATACAATTAAATACATTTTAATTCCACTTTGTAACGCAATCAAATTGGAAGAAATCCTAGGGGTCGGAAAACTTTTGCAGGACAGTGTATGTTGAATTCTCCAACTCAACCAAAGATAAAAGGTAAAGAATGGGATTGAGCCAGAGCTCATATGGAACAATATTGTAATAAAGTAAATAACCTAAAGTTTAGGCGTTCTTACAAGTTAATGTAACCTTAAAACGAGTAACACATCCATGCCCACATTCTGAGGTTACTGTAACTATACATTTATTCTTATGTAATCATATAAAGTGTGCATGTTTAACGATAGCAGGCATAGGTAGCCGCATTATGCTGTAATAATCTGTACAGAATCTCGGCCGGAATTTATCACTTCCACCATGTACTTTTAATGTAATCTTAACAGAAATCCATGTCATTTGGTTCTGCTATTAGATGAAGCACAGTGATCTGTTTTAACCAGAAGGGGACTAGGGTTCCAATTTGGGAACACCCCCCACGTTCAGCTGGAAGGTGGCGCATGGAACGCAAAAATATTCCTACATATATTTAACCTCCACACATTAACAAGTCCAATGGCTCAAATGAAAGATAAACACCTTGTTTATCTACCCAGCAAGTCAGATTTCTAAAATGTTTTACGGTGAAAACATAGCACATATTTATGTCAAACCACCACCGAAGACACAGCTAATTTGCATAGCCAAGTTGAAAAAAATATGCAATCAACAAACGCAGGATTAAAAGAAAAATAATGCACTAACCTTTTGAAATCTTCATCAGATGACAGTAATATAACATGTTACACAGTACATTTATGTTTTTTTCAATAATATGCTATATATATCCATAAATCTCTGTTTACAATGATGCATCGTTCAAAAATGCTACTCAAATGTCCTGAGAAATGACGATAGCTCCGGCAGATAACGTCATCTAACAAGGAATACACATCATAAACTTTGACTAAATATGCATGTTCTACATATATATAGTTAGATACACTTCTTCTGAATGCAATCGCTGTGTTACATTTATTTTTAACGTTACAGGTTTCGTTCACTAGGCTATACTATGAGTCGGCGCTCAAAAATTAGCATTATGGCTCCTCTATCTTGGAGTCCACAGAAACCCAAATTTACCACATAAATATTCCCTTACCTTTGCTGTTCTTCCATCAGAAGACCTGGAAGGAATTATACTTACCAAAAACAGCGTTTAGTTTTGCAGTCTGTGTCTTTCGGTTCTCAAACACGACACATTTCGGTTGAAATGTAGCCAAAAGTCAAGTGGATGCGCACCAAAACGTCAAACTTACATATTATATGTCGACTAAACTTATCAAACTAAGTTCATAATCAAGCTTTAACATGTTATAAAGGTGTACAGCAATCGTGAGGACGAACAGAAACGCATGCAAGCAGAGCGCGCATAAAAGTGACCTGTTTTTTCGGGTGACCGAAAGGTTTCGGCCCGCCAAAACTCTCGTGAGCGCGCGATTCTCACAATGAGAAGCCCCATTGAAAGCTGAGATTGCGCTGAAGACAGAGAGACTGTTCCCAGACCTGTAAGTGCTTGGGCAGGGTGGGGGCGATGACGTCAAAGTTGGGCCAACTTTTCTGATGACAAGAGAGCGTTTGGGAGAATGACTGCCCTGAGAGTTCTGCTTTACATACAGACATAATTTAAACGGTTTTAGAAGCTTTAGAGTGTTTTCTATTCAATAATATTTTTTATTTGCATATATTAGCAACTTTTGACAAAAAAAAATTATGTTTACTATGGGCACGCAATTACTCCAGCGGGGGCACTAGACAGCCCTATCCCCAACAGGTTTTAATACACTTTGTTGTTCTTGTAAATGGTTGAAAGTGCAGTGGTAGACATTTGGGTGACAACCAAACCAAAAATCAGACAATGTTTCTCCATTGGAATTTGGTTGTGCTTTAAAATGGTTGAAAGCATAGCGAAAACACATTGGAAATTCTACTAACTCTTGGCTGTCTTTTTGAGTCTGAATTTAGGTTGTAATCTCATTGATCAACGTCTCAACCAAATATTACCAAATTATCCACGTTGAAATGACGAGGTGTGCCCAGTGGGTAGGCTCTGAATATTCTCTCTTCTTCCTGACCGAATCTTCAATCAGTTTGTGGGTTAGGGATCATTTAATTCATCCTCCTCTCCTCACAAGTAAGACTAGGACACAGAGAGAGGGGAGGGGGAAACAGAGAGAGAATCGGGGGGAAGGAGACTGAGAGAGTATTAGAACAAGGGAATGAGAGAGAGCATGAAAGAGAGAGGGAAAGAGAGAGAGAGTGAGAGGGAAGGAGCGAGAAAAGAGAAAGAGAGGGAGCATGAATTAGCAAGAGGGTTGTTATTCGGCTGATCTTATGGCGGCTACGGTGGTAGAGTCAGTTTCATGGTGGGGAGGTATCTGACTTGAAAAAGCCTCATGTGAAGGGTCGCAGTCAGGCTGTCTCCCCAAGAGAACACCCCGACCACAGGCCCTAATACAGCCCTCTCCCGGCCCACCATCAACCCCCATGGGGCCTCATGCGGTCTCCAGATGCAGAGCAGAGGCACATAGTCTCACAAAGTCGCACACACAGATGTAGGCCTACAGATGTCCTGCATAGGCCTTAGCTGCACACATCCGCAGGGCTTGAAGACAGCTCCTATATGATATCTATGTTGACATTGTGAATGCAAAAATGACAGGTGAGGGAAGATGCATAGTCCAAAAATGCCCCTCTCATCCTCTCCCTTCCTCTCTCTTTCCCTCTCTGCCCAACTCTTCCTCTCTCTCTCTCTCTCTCTCTCTCTCTCTCTCTCTCTCTCTCTCACTCACTCTCTCTCTCTCACTCTCTCCGTCTCTCGCTCACTCTCTCTCACTCTCTCTGTCTCTCGCTCACTCTCTCTCTCTCACTCTCTCTCTCTGTCTCTCTCCATCTCTGTGTCTTTCCCTTTTCCTTGAATTCTCTCTGTAAAGTATAGGTTCTGCAGAACATTATGATGTGACCGCATCTCAGAAATGAGAGGATGATTAGAGAAGTGTAAAGTTCATCCAAACCACCACGTCCTGTAAGACTACAGTACATCTTTGGTAAACCTCCTAGATGCCTTTCAAGCCAATCCATGCGCTCTGTAATTGCAATGGAGAGGATAAAGATACATTTTCCGTAAATCATAGAACTAAGCTCATGTTTTCTAAACCATCTCTAGGACTTGGATGGCCAATCGTGCTCTGTGAACATGTTTTACTGTACATTCAGTCAATTGTATGTGTGCCAAACTCTTGCTTAAACATTTCGGTCTCTTAGGATGGTCAAATCCACAGGCATGACCACACACTCGAAAAAAGGAGAAACAAATCACTTTTTTTACTGGGAGAAGGCCGAGCCCCAGTGTCTAGCAGTAGTCCTACTTATGTAATAGCAGTAGTAGTAGTGGGTAGAAGTTTAAATCAGTTGAATGGTGGTATCAGACTGATAGTATAGCATGTTAGGACAGCCATGGGAGGAGATAGGATATGGGGGGAACAAGGCCCCGTCAGAGAGCTCCCCAGCGTTCCCCTATCAGAGCTAACGTGACTGGATGATGGGCTGCCGTGAGACACAGACACGCATGTAGACTGTAGACTGTGGGCCTAGATTTGAATGTTTGGGGGGGGTAAGTAGTTTGAGTTAGTAGTGGTGCGGGAAGGCTGGGAGTTTGAATAAGAGTGGGGCTTATAGAGCTCATAGATTACAGTAGGAAACACTTAAACATCAGAGGTTCCAACTGCACCCTGGACTAGGGTCATTTAGGAAAGACTGAAGGAAAGTGTAGGGTTGGAACGAACAAGTGCTCCTTTAACACTCTCTATATGGCCCTTTGACGCACTTTAGACTTAATGGCGTCTAACTAGAGTAAATTCCCTGGGCCCTCCTTCCAAAAATACTTACAGGCATTACAGGCCACATAGAGATTCTAAATGTACATGTTAGATGAAAATCAGAATGTCAAGTTTAAGTAATCACTTTTTTTTGCGCCCACACTGTAAATTGCACTCTCTGGCTGGTTTGGAAAGTTGTGGTTGTCTTGAAATGTTGTTGTGAATAGGGTTGTGAATGTTGGTCTTCTGGTGATTTATGTCCCCTGGTTCATCTTTTGTCTTTGCAGCTGGAGTTAGAGTTTCCCCATGACTGACTGTCTCCTAGTAACCAACCACACTGTAACTGCCCTGGCCTGCTCCATTCTCCATCACTGGCCTTCGTCTTGTGGGTTTTGTCCTTTATTGTTCAGTACACAGACCCAGTGTCCCGCAAGCTTCAAATGTGACACAAAGTGATGCATCTTATTCTTGTACAACCACCTGGTGCATCTTCTGTTAGAGGCTTCTAAAAGAAAATCGAGTGCACCCTAACCCTAACCCTAACCCTAGGACAAACGGAAAGAGAAAGAGAGAGAAAGAGAGCAAGGGTGAGAGAGATTTTGAGATTTTCCCCATTACTTCCATTCCCCATTTATTTTTTCATAGTGGGAGAGGTATAAATCTTCTCTGGCGGTCAGGATGACTCCCGTCCCTGAGTTTCATCAGAGTCAGTAGAGATGTGCAGCACTCCACAGCCCTCCTAAACAAGCGTTTCCTTTATGACTTCCCTCTGGAGCTACAATGGCTCAGATCATAATTTAAACCTTTCCTCTCCACTTAACAGCTCTCAGATAAAGAACCAAGGAGGTGGAAAGAGGCTGGAATAGGGGGGAAGTGAGGGGGAACAGGGTTGGCGCAGAGCGGCTACCTGAGGAGAGGCGCCCTAGAGTCCCACGGGGTCACCCTGTGGGTCACCTGCAAAAACAATCTGCTGGTGGGTGGAATGAAAACATTCCTTCAACTGATGGGTTGGTTCGTGGTTCAAAACAATTATATTGCAGGTCGGAAATGTTATAAATCAAGATAATTGCAAAATGAAGGCATGCTTTTTTTCTCCTCTGTGCTGCTGCAGCTGTAGCAGTAGGCAGCCACTCACCTATGCATCGGGTTGCCTAGCAACCGGAGTGAACAACCATGCAGTGTTCATGCTTCTGTCCCATGCACACATACTTGAAGTTTGCTATGTTGATTTCAAGGTGGGTTTAACTCTAACCAGCTTTCCATCCAACCTGTTTATGCTAGTAAAGTACAAGTTAATATAACATTCAGATTAAAAAAAACTTTCCAAATGTGGACAAAACAAAATATACTAGACAAGGTGGGATCTTTTTGTGTCTGTAAAATTAATTATGCGAGATTATGGCGGTGGACACGCCTTTATCGGCAAATATTGATATAACAACCATCATATCAGAGTAAACTTGGGAGTCCCATGTTAATATGTTACATTTTACAATTATTATGTTAACAAGTTTACAATTGTGTGGTCCTCCCACTATTACTCGGGAAAGCATGCAGTTTATTAGGCTACAGATGAAATAAGTAAGGGATAATCAACGAAGGGTTGCGTTCTATGTAAAACAATGAACGACGTGGAAGGTGTGTTCGACCTCATAGAGCCCCAAATTGATTATCCCTTTTATACCATGGCTATAATTTAACACATTTGCCGCTAAAAATGTCTTAATTTGCGGCTAGAAATGTGTTCAACATCCACTGAAGTAGGTAGCAAGTTTACTAGCTGCAGTAGTTGCCGTGGTAACCACACAAACAGACTTGCTAGTTTAGCTAACCAAACCATCAGTCCTAGCTTGCCATTATGGAAATGGATTCAACCATGCCAATAATGTTTTCAATTCGACTTTTGATTTCAAAAGCAGCACAAACATAGAACATGTAATAATGAACTATAGCCAATGAATTCTACTTTTTGGGGCACTTGGCTGAGAGTCAGACTCAGCTGACGTTATGTGGCCCGAGTCTGGGCCGCCTTCGGCAGTGTTACTCATGGCTAGGATGCCGGGATTGAGCTCGGCCGATTCCCGGTGTGAGTTATCTGGCCCAAATGTATTGCTTAGTGCTCGGGGCGATTCCTGTGTGAGTTATCTGGCCAAAATGCATTACTTGGGGCTCGGTCCGATTCCGGTGTTAGTTATCTGTCCCAAATGTATTACTTGGGGATCAGGCCGATTGTGGAAACTCTCTGGCAGATGATTACACGGGCTGCATTATATAATTAACATTTATTTATTTATTTTCCCATATTTTCTCATTGTTTCTGTGATCAAACAATTCAATTTAAATGAAATTCTTTAAGAGTCCTGTTTAAGTAGTAATTTAATCCTCCGATCCTTTACCTTTCCCGAGGCCGTATGGGAGATACAGCGATGGGATAAAACAATTGGATATGGCAAAAAGGGGGTTACAAATATATATATATTATAAAAATGTTTGTGGATGGGTACATACACATGTGTGTATAAAATGTATAATAGTAATATTTAAAATTACTAAAATCGGGTAATTTTGTATACATAAAAATTTGCATCGGGCCACATCTGAGGGGATTCTGGTAAGATGCCGGCAAGGTTGCCTGAATTCCGGTAGACGGAAATGGCCCCATGTACTTGGGCCGATTCTGGGCAGTCATTCATTTTGATTCCGGGCCGAGTCCAACGCCCAATTCTGGGCTGATTCAATCAGTTCCGGCGCTTCTGGCCCGATTCCTCATTGCAAGCTGGGTACTGTGCATTATTTAAGCAATAAAGCATGAGGAGGAATGTTATATGCCCAATATACCACGAATAAGGGCTGTTTTTAGGCACGACGCAACCCAGAGTAAAAATGTATGTTTTGTCATACCCGTGGTATACGGTCTGATATACGACATCTGACAGCCAATCAGCATTCAGGACTCGAACTCTCCAGTTTATAAAGGGAATGACAAAACATTTATTTGTACTGCTCTAATTACATTGGTAATCTGTTTATAATAGCAATAAGGGCACCTCGGGGGTTTGTGATATATGGTCAATATACCATGGCTAAGGGCTGTTCTTAAGCACGATGCAGCGTGGAGTAAAAATACATGTTTTGTCATACCCGTGGTATACAGTCTGATATACCACATCTGTCAGCCAATCATCATTCAGGGCTTGACTTACCCAGTTTATAAATGGAATTATACAGTACCAGTCAAAAGTTTGGACACAACTACTCATTCAAGGGTTTTTCTTTATTTTTACTATTTTCTACATTGTGGAATAATAGTGAAGACATCAAAACTATGAAATAACACATATGGAATCATGTAGTAACCAAAATGGTGTTAAACAAATCAAAAAATATATATATTTTTCAAAGTATCCACCCTTTGCTTTGATGACAGCTTTGCACACTGTTTGACGTGCCTGTAATTTGGCCGTTTTTGCCTTGGTAGCAAGAAAGGGATAAGAACGATGCCAGCCAGTATGGCAATGGAACATTTAGAATGAACGACTGCGTTGTGTCGATAGATACAGATCAAAAAGACTGAATGACTGGGTTGATAGAACGAACGACCCTAGGTGTGTGTCGGGACTATATCTTGTGGAAGGATGAAATAGCATGAATAAATGAATCAAAATAACGTTTTTAATGAAAATATGTCAATCATGAAAATATGTCAATCATTATTTGAATATGTTGGTAACCCGTTATATAAAAGTGACAATGCCCTCGAAGACAGTGTTTGGAGGATATATTGGCACGGTTTGACGGCCCTCGACTTTGTCTCGGGCATAACAACACAGTGCCAGTATATCCTGCAAACACCGGCTTCGAGGGCATTGTCACGCCCTGGCCATAGAGAGGCTTTTATTCTCTATTTTGGTTAGGCCAGGGTGTGACTAGGATGGGCATTCTATGTTCATTTTATGTTTTGGATTTCTGTGTTTGGCCGGGTGTGGTTCTCAATCAGAGGCAGCTGTCTATCGTTGTCTCTGATTGGGAGCCATACTTAGGTAGCCTTTTCCCACCTGTGTGGTGTGGGTAGTTGCTTTCTGTTTTTGTGTCTGCACCAGACAACTGTTTCGGTTGTTCTCATTGTTGTTTTGCATTTTTTGCATTTTTGTTGGTCCTCACCTTCTTCCACCAACGGCCGTTACAGGCATTATCACTTAAATGGACTTCACAGGGTGGTGAAAGTGCACAGTGATGAGCTTGATGCTCCTTTCCAATAAATATTGAGGGTCTTATTCTGGTGACATGATGATCGATGCTGTTCGACAAATAAAAATAATGTTGCTCTTTTGTCCATAATGATATCATAATTTAGGCTATACCGGCACTGTATCTGTGAGGTGTTGGCTAGAGCATTCGTGCCAAGACCTATACCGTATAACGTAACATTTTTTGCGACAAAACCATTGATAATGGATACCCATTTAACTTGTAATTTTATTTTTTTGCGACAAAACCATTGAAAATGGAAACCCATTTAACTTGTCATTTTTATCTAGCTATTGATGATTCCCTTTCTTTTGCCTAGAAATATCCACACTTACCAATAATGACTTTTGGTAGCTATTTTCAGCAGACAGTGTCACACCCTGATCTGTTTCACCTGTCTTGTGCTTGTCTCCACCCCAATCCAGGTTTTGCCCATTTTCCCCATCATCCCCTGTGCATTTATACCAGTGTTTTCTGTTTGTCTGCTGCCAGTGCTTCTTGTTTCGTCAAGCCTACCAACTTGTTTTTTCGCGTACCCCTGTTTTCTTTCATCACTGTTTTCTAGTTCTTCCAGTTTTGACGTTTCTGCCTGCCCTGACCGTTCAGTCATTTATTGACTCTGCCCTGGATTACTGACCTCTGCATGCCCTTGACCTGTCGTTTGCCTGCCCCCTGTTTTGTTAATAAACAACTGTCTGCATTTGGGTCTTATCCATCTGGGTCTTATCCATCTGGGTCTTAACAGAGAGAGAGAGAGAGGGGGGGGGGTCATGAGCAGATGAGCTCCCACATTTTTCAGCATGTTTAAAAAAAAAAAAAGATATATTTAGAGTTAGACAAACTAATATTTTGGCAGGGACATATACAGGATGATACCCTAAATAACATAACCTTCACTCCAAATCACAAATCCAAACCTACAACCTGATGGACAGAATTACCTGGAATGCTTCCTATACCCAAGGATTATTATTCCCAAGATATACAGCTCTGGGAAACAAACAGAAACCTGAAAACACCATCCAACCTGGAACTGAGACTGAATGCTAAGGCTACCAAGCTTGCTCGGACAAAGAGATACATCTTCAATTAGCACTGACATGTGAAGCGAGAGGTGTCAAAGCCTTTGAGCCCAACAAATGTCAGGCTACCCCACCCAAACCCAGAGGCCTTGAAGCCCCCTCCTGCTGTTTAGAGACTGGCAGTTACTACAAGAAATCTGCCTCCAGAAATAAAAGCTTTTCCCAAGTGGGTGTGACACCTGCTCCCATTGCCTGCTGCACTGCTGCTTGGATTCCACCTGGTGATCTGTTCATTGTCTGCCCTTGTTCGACCACCCCCTTCCTCTCTCCTGAGCTTTCGATCACCTCCAGCACACAGGCACTGTTGGTGCCAATGACTCTGAACTTACAATGGCTAGCCCCAAGTTGTTATATATTGCATTTTTTTCTTGTGCATTTTGCTATTTGCCTCATGACTCCTGCATGCTTTGTTGACTACGAACTTTCTTTACCCGACAGTGGACTCTGACTCTCTATTGGTTACACAGACTTTTGGCCTCCCATCCCATTCTAACCACCTCTCGTCGGCTTTGTATTCATGTTACCTGATGAAATTGCTGTACAATATGATCTTGTTGCCATCTGATGCACATTGAGATGTCATAAATCAGCACTGGAGAGTTCTCCCTGTCCTCTGCCGTGCCTTGACTGTATTACTGTTGATGATATCTGGAAATGTGCTTGTACACCCTGGCCCATCTACAGTTGCTAGCCCCAATTCTTACTTGTGCTCTGATATCTGCTTCACTGATTTCTGCTCTCATAAAATCCTGCACTTTGACACTAGAAGCTGATTACCTAAAATGGATCAATTGAAAGTGTGGGTTCACCGCTCCAATCCAGATGTGTTGGTCATTACTGAGACGTGGTTAAGAAAGAATGTTTTTAATACTGATGTTAACCTTTCTGGTTAGAACCTTTTTCGGCAAGACAGATCTTCCAAAGGTGGATGAGTGGCAATCTTTACCAAGGATCACCTTCAGTGCTCGGGTGTCTCCGCCAAGTCTGTCCCCAAACAATTTGATTTGCTGGTTTTAAGTATTAAACAGCTATTTTTTGACTGTTACTGGGTGCTATCATCCTCCATCAGCACCGGCCTGTACCCTACCTGCCCTAAGCTCTCTCCTGGTCCCTTACACTAAGTCTGAATTTGTCCTGCTTGGTGACCTAAATTGGGACATGCTTAAACCACCTGACCAAGTCCTAAAGCAATGGGACTCCCTAATTTTTTCTCAGATTATCACCAATCCCACAAGGTATGACTCCAAACACCCAGAAAATGCTACTCTTCTTGATGTTATCCTCACAAATAATCCTGATAGGTATCAGTCTGGTGTTTTCTGTAATGACCTTAGTGATCACTGTCTTACAGCCTGTTTTCACAATGGCTGCTCAGTGAAACGACCTGTCCTGATTCATGAACTGGCCTCTGTAAAATGGTAAAGAATCAGCTTGATCCCCTGTGTCGAAGACGCTTGGACCTTCTTTTTTGATATTTTCAGTGGTATTGTTAACAAACACGCCCCATAAAGAAAATGACAATTAAAAACAGGTTCAGCCCCTGGATCGACTGTGATCTTGCAGAGTTACTCCATCTCAAGAATTGCATTTGGCGAAAGGCTTGGCACACGCATACTCAGGCTGACTGGCTCTCGTTCAGTCAAATGAGAAATAAGTGCACTCCTTCCAGGCTACCTGGAAGGCCAAGGAGCAGTTCTCTCTCTGTGGGTCTAACCCCAAGAAGTTCTAAAAAACGGTTCAAGACCTGGAGAATAAACCCTCCTCCTCACAGCTGCCCATGTCCCTAAAAGTTGATGATGTGGTTGTTACTGACAAGAAGCACATGGTTGAGCTCTTTAATCACCACTTCATTATGTTAGGATTCCTATTTGACTCAGCCATGCCTCATTGCCCGTCCAACATTTTCTCATCTCCCACCCCTTCTAATGTGACTATCCCCGATGCTTCTCCCTCTTTTTCCCCTGCCCCGCAACAAAGTTTCCCCATGCAGGCAGTTACTGAGTTCGAGGTGCTAAAGGAGCTCCTGAAACTTGACCCCCCCAAAAAAATCTGGGTCAGATGGTTTAGACCCTTTCTTCTTTAAGGTTGCTGCCCCTATCATCACCAAGCCTATCTCCAACTTTTTTAACCCGTCTCTCCTTTCTGGGGAGGTTCCCATTGCTTGGAAGGCAGCCACGGTTCGTCCTTTATTTAAAGGGAGAGATCAAGCTGATCCTAACTGTTATAGGTCTATTTCTATTTTTCCCTGTTTATCAAAAGTGTTGGAAAAACTTGTCAATAGTCAACTGACTGGCTTTCTTGATGTCTATAGTATTCTCTCTTGTATGCAATCTGGTTTCCGCTCAGGTTATGGATGTGTCACTGCAACCTTAAAGGTCCTCAATGATGTCACCATTGGCCTTGATTCTAAGCAATGTTGTGCTGCCATTTTTATTGACTTGGCCCAAGCTTTTGATTCGGTAGATCATTCTATTCTTGTGGTCCGGCTAATGAGTATTGGTGTCTCTGAGGGGCCTTTGACCTGGCTTGCTAACTACCTCTCTCAAAGAGTTCAGTGTATAAAGTAAAAAAATATGCTGTCTCAGCCACTGCTTGCCACCATGGGAGTACCCCAAGGCTCAATCCTAGACCCCACAGTCTTCTCAATTTACGTCAACAACATAGCTCATGCAGTAGGAAGCTCTCTCATCCATTTATATGCAGATGATACAGCCTTATACTCAGTTGGCCCCTCCCCAGATTTTGTGTTAAATGCTGTACAACAAAGCTTAGTGTCCAACAAGCTTTCTCTACCTGTCACGTGTGCTCCCTCTCCGGCCACTAGGCCACCAGGCTGCTCGTTATGGCGCACACCTGTCACCATCGTTACGCACATCAGCGTATAATGACACTCACCTTGACTCCATCACCTCCTTCATTACCTGCCCTTTATGTCACTCCCTTTGGTTTCTTCCCCAGATGTCATTGTTTCTGTATCTGTGTCTTGTTGGTGTGCTGTTCGTGTTTCTTGTTGTGTTCATTTATTAATTAAATGTATTCACTCCCTTAACTTGTTTCCCGACTCTCAGCGTACATCGTTACACTACCCTTAACCTTGTTCTGAACACCTCCAAAACAAAGGTTATGTGGTTTGGTAAGAAGAATGCCCCTCTCCCCACAGGTGTGATTACTACCTCTGAAGATGTAGAGCTTGAGGTAGTCACCTCATACAAGTACTTGGGAGTATGGCTAGATGGTACACTGTCCTTCTCTCAGCACATATCAAAGCTGCAGGCTAAAGTTAAATTTAGACTTGGTTTCCTCTATCGTAATCGCTCCTCTTTCACCCCAGCTGCCAAACTAATCCTGATTCAGATGACCATACTACCCATGCTAGATTACAGAGATATCATTTATAGATCGGCAGGTAAGTGTGCTCTCAAGCGGATAGATGTTCTTTACCATTTGGCCAAAGCACACACATCCCTGGGTCGCTCGTCTTTTCAGTTTGCTGCAGCTAACAAACATTCAAACTGGACAGTTTAATCTCAATCTCTTCATTTAAAGACTCAATCATGGACACTCTTACTGACAGTTGTGGCTGCTTTGCGTGATGTATTGTTGTCTCTACCTTCTTGCCCTTTGTGCTGTTTTCTGTGCCCAATAATGTTTGTACCATGTTTTGTGCTGCTATCATGTTGTGTTGCTACCATGTTGTTGCCATGTTGTGTTGCTACCATGCTGTGTTGTCATGTGTTGCTGCCTTGCTATGTTGTTGTCTTACGTCTCTTTTTATGTAGTGTTGTGTTGGCTTTCTTGTCGAGATGTGTGTTTTTTCCTATGTTTTTATATATATATATATATATATATATATATACATACATGTGACAAATACAATTTGATTTGATTTGAAGGCAGGAGCTGGAGCTCGGAGCTCAGTCTGGAGTGGGCCTTGGGTTCTGGATTTAGCGTCTCTAGGATTGGTGCTTTGGAGTGTGGCTGGGCCTCCGTGTCAGGGCCTTTGGGTTTAGGGACTCCTGAGTAAAGCCTATGGGGCTATACCCGGTTCTGGAGAGTTGCCTGGGCTTCCGTGTCTATGGGTTCCACAGGTTTAGATTTAGGGGCTTGCGGGTGATAATGAGAAAGCCGTTTGCTTTTACAGTGGAGTAATATGGCCCTGGCACTCCCATCCTGCCCCTGTCACGGCGCTGCGAGGGCGGCTGCCAACGGGCCGGCTGGGAAGTGATTAAGTTTTTAGGGAGCTGGCTCGTAGATATAGGGGTTAGAGGGTAAGGACAGGGGATTTATAGGCCTATAAATTACACTCAGACGTCTTTCTCCTCTGGCGCCCCCTACTAAAACCCCTCTCCTTATCAGGGCGTCCCTGATAATATAGCCTACCTCGCTACTTTCTTAAGAGAGAAGGAAGGAGGGAAGAAGGGAAGGGGGAGGTTTTAGAAGAGAGAGAGAGCTGAGGAGGCCCCCGGTCTGAAAGCATGCTTTGTGCAGTATGGCACCGTTTTTCTCCAACAGTAGCCCGTCTCACACACACACACAACACACACCGACATACACACACAGCGGAGGGCCTGTGTGAGAGGAAGAGAGAGCACTGCAATCATTCACCCTGACAGATTATTGTGACCTTAGTGCATGTCACTGACACATGATTCTAACAGCCACGGCTTGTATAGGGCTTAGCTACTTCCTGCCTGTCCTGTGTGTGTGTGTGTGTGTGTGTGTGTGTGTGTGTGTGTGTGTGTGTGTGTGTGTGTGTGTGTGTGTGTGTGTGTGTGTGTGTGTGTGTGTGTGTGTGTGTGTGTGTGTGTGTGTGTGTGTGTGTGTGTGTGTGTGTGTGTGTGTGTGTGATGTGACATTTATCACTGTGTTTATGCATATTCACTTCCTTTAAAAAAAAACAAATCTACATTTTTATTTGATCAACAATACAAAACATACAAACACCAACTACATCACACCTGCCCAGACCCACAAGCCTTCACCCCTATCTACAGCGCCCGTATCACTTTCGGCCACATGGCCTCAAACAGCACGATTTTGTTTCTCTCCATTACCCACGCACTTTAAATTTGTAGATAATAAAGCTCTTTGTGTTGGGTGAAAGGTGATTATTCTGAGGTAGAGAAAGCACCGTTCTGCCTTGATAGTTAACAGCATAACTATCCACATAGATGGACAGTGTGAGTTTCAGTACGAAAACCAGCTCTCCTGATGCTTTGAGTTGTGACATACCTACAAAAGACCATTTAATGATGGCGACGTTGAACCACTACCTCAAACATCTCAGTCAGAGCATTCAACTGTATTAACCTAACTGAACCTCAGTTCTACACACACTGAGGCCACTTTACACTCAGTGGCAGGCAGGGCTATTTTCATCATTAAAGCCTGGGGGTTGGAGCGCCCACCGTGGGTGTGTGATACCCCGCAGATTAAAGGGAGAGCATTGAGGCCAGTGTATTTGTGGGCAGGGCACACGACGCACAGGAACTCGCAGGGGCTTTGACGCAGGGGCACCACACAGAGATCTGAGCGCTTGTGGTTGGTCCTCACCAGGGGAAGCAGCTTTGCCAAGCACACCGAGTCCTGCAGGACCTCAGCCCAGAGCCCTCATCATCACGCCAGCCAGCCTCAGCCACCTCCATCTACTCCCCCTCTCTATCTTTACCCCTCTCTGTCACTCTTTTTACCTCTCTACCCCTGTTCCGCTCTCCCTCCCAGCCTCTCTCTCTAACTAAGAGTGCTCTATTGACTTACTAAGGGCTCCTTTCAGCAAAGCTGCATGTCTGTGGGCCTCTTTAAGCACTCTGCGTCTCCAGTGAGGCGTCTTTGAGTGTGAGGCCACCGAAAACGTTTTTGGATCCCTGTAGGGTTGGTGAAAGGCCTACTGAATCGTATGGCTGTTGGTATAAATAGTTCAGGCATACCGTCAGTGTGGACTACTTCTGTGTGGGAGATCGGTCAGATACTCATGTCACGGTGGGGGACACAGAAGCACAAAAAGCATCTATGCAGTGTACACTCCGTAGGCCTAGTATATAAAAGGTCACTATTGTAGCTATGATATTGAGATATTTGATGTGTATCATTGAGAGCAGTATGTTTACTTGTGTTAATTCATGCTGTTGGGCTATACAGTCATACACACATATTCCCTCAACTTGCTCCAACAAGAAACTGTAGGACGTTTATAAATGGAAGAAAAAAAGACACGCTCCAGTCATATCACAGACCCAACAAAACTATTTACTGTATTCATTTGTATAATCTTAAAGAGGCACTCTCAAACTTTCGTATAATTTCAGGCAGTATTTTTGAAAGTGGTGCTCACAAGCCATTTTGTGTACTATATCATCCATTTCATTTGATATGGTACGAATTTTGCAATTCATATGACATCATGCAAATGTTGCAATTTGTGTGATATGTTACAAAACCATTGTGCAACATGTAACCAATTTCTTGTACTTAAAAACCCAGAGTGCATCTTTAATTGGGGTACTTCCCTTTCTCTCTTCAGGTATCACCCTCTGATGTCCCAGGTGTTGTGAGAGAAAGAGGCCTGTTCACCAGATTATCTGCGACCCTTGACCTCCAGTTAGTGTGCAACAGGGCTTGTTGAAATTCTCCTGGACTGAGAGGGAGAGTGGGATCTTTCTCTCCACACAGAGCAAACAAAACAGACCCTAAAACATTACCTAAAACACAGAGCACAGGGAACTACAGATCACATGGTTGTAAGTCCTCCTCACAGTCTTCTTGGTATTTTTTAAATGTAATTAAAATATATATATATTTAACCTTTATTTAACCAGGTAGGCCAGTTGAGAACAAGTTCTCATTTACAACTGCGTCCTGGCCAAGATAAAGCAAAGCAGTGCGACAGAAACAACAACGCACGAGTTACACAAAAACCAACGTTCAGTCAATAACACAATAGAAAAATAAATGTACAGTGTGTAAATGAAGAAGATTAGGCAGGTAAGGCAATTAATAGGCCATAGAGGCAAAATAATTACAATTTAGCATTAACAGTAGAGTGTGCAAAAGAGTGCAAAAGAGCAAGAAGATAAATAACAATATAGGGATGAGGTAGTTGGGTGTGCTATTTACAGATTGGCTGTGTACAGGTACAGTGTCTGATAAGCTGTTCTGACAGCTGATGCTTAAAGATAGAGAGGGAGATATAAGTCTCCAGCTTCAGTGATTTTTGCAATTAGTTCCAGTCATTGGCAGCAGAGAATTGGAAGGAAAGGCAACCAAATAAAGTGTTGGCTTTGGGGATGACCAGTGAAATATACCTGCTGGAGCGCGTGCTACGGGTGGGTGTTGCTATGGTAACCAGTGAGCTGAGATAAGGTGGGGCTTTACCTAGCATAGACTTATAGATGACCTGGAGACAGTGGCGAGGGCCAGCCAACGAGAGTATACAGGTCGCAGTGGTGGGTAGTTTATGGAGCTTTGGTGACAAAACGGATGGCACTGTGATAGACTACATCCAGTTTGCTGAGTAGAGAGTTGGAGGCTATTTTGTTAATGACGTCGCCGAAGTCAAGGATCGGTAGGATAATCAGTTTTACGAGGGTATGTGTTTGGCAGCATGAGTGAAGGAGGTTTTGTTTACGAAATAGGAAGCCGATTCTAGATTTAATTTTGGATTGGAGATGCTCAATGCGAGTCTGGAAGGAGAGTTTACAGTCTTACCAGACACCTAGGTATTTGTAGTTGTCCACATATTTTCAGAGCACGCACGGCTCTTGAGCTTTGCCTCTTCCAAGTCCGTACCGGAGTTGCAGCGGTGGGGAGAAGAAAAAAAAATTATAATAAAAAATTACCTTCAATCAAAAGAGACTGAACAACCACTTAGAATAGTTCAGGATCATACCCTATTCCATGAATATGTGCCACAATGTGGCCCAGTGAGAGATAGAGCAGATGAGGGGGAGAAGGGCTGTTTATTGCTGAGAGCTACCCTGGCAGGAAGATAAGAGCTGAGGTATGTCCTCTCACCTTCCTCTCAGACCATCCAGGCCTGATAACTCCAACCCCTTTGATCTACGGCCCTGGATGGAGCAGGACCTGAGGAGGAGAGAGAGGAAGAAGGGATTGAGAGTGATTGAGAGAGGAGAGAAAAGTGATTTAGAGGGAGGGAAATAAGAGAGAGATTACAGGAATGGGGAGTTGGATGGTGGATCACAGAGCCCCAAAACGGAGGGATCAGGGCACATCACACAGAGGAGAGAGAAACACGCTCACACACACACATTCACCGAAAACATGCCACATGGCACTGAATTCCTTTGTCATCCTCATTAGCATAGCATTCTCCTTATGCGCTAGCTGCTCCTCAGCCGCTCCAAAAACAGTTTTCCACATCCCAGGGGATGGATGTTGAATGGAGGGAGGAAAGATTGTGGAGGGCGGGGAGCTAGGAGGAAGAGAGGGAAAAGGAAGGGCCGCCCTACAATGTTGTAACTCGGCGGAAGGAGAGAGCAACCAGCAGCCTGTCTGTCTCCATCTCTCCCCCGGCTTTAATTGGAAACACAAATGGACTTCAGATACGACAGAACAGAGATATATAACGTCACAGCAGCGAGAGCAGCCAGAGCTGCCACTCACACAACAGTTTTTCTTCCGTCCCTCTCCTTGCCCCAATCTGGGCTTGAACCAAGGACAGATCAACAACTGCCTCCCACAAAGCATTGTTACCTATCGCTCCACAAAAGCCACAATCCTTGCAGAGCAAGGAAAACAACTACTCAAGGTCTCAGAGCGAGTGACGTCACTGATTGAAATGCTACTAGTGCACACCGCTTACTAGCTAGGCATTACACAACAGTTACATGTACATACACACTGGGCATGTAAACCACAAACTACACCACGGCACCGCCGCACTGTGACCATATCTCAAACGTATCTCAACCAGGCCGCCTACTAGGAGGCCGGACAACCTTTACATCGAAGTTCACGGTGCCCTGAACAGGCTATCTGAGACCTGGCACCTCCGTTGCACAATGATTCCATACCATTCAATGCATTTGCCCAATTCCATTTCCATAGTGAGGAGGGGCAGCATCAAGGTTCGGTTCCTGAGCCAACAGGTAGGAGCGGAAGGGAGGAGAACAATGGTGGAAATAAATAATAAGGTTGTGTGGCAAACCTCTTCAAGGTTAGGTGCGTTTGTCACAAACTAAGTGGTAAATTGTCACCAAATCACCCAAGAATGAGAGTTCTTTCGAACAGTACAGGTGTGTTTGTTTCTCCGTCCTGGTCCACCCAGGCCGTAGGCGAGGTCAAGGATAGCAGGGTTCGGTACACGAATCGGGTTCTCGGTAGGTCCAGGTCCAAACGCCAACAGGTAAGTCCAAACAATCCAGCTCATACACGGTAAATCCAGCCAATCTCTATAGTCTCTTTCTCTATTGTTCATAGCTCCTTCCAGCACTCTCTCTTCCTCTTCCTGGTTTTTCTTGACCCTTTATCTGTGAGTCGGCTCCACCTTCTGAGGGTTCCCCTTGCTTCTGGGACTTGTAGTTTTGGCGGTCGGCCATTTTGTGATCTGTAGTTCTGACAGGGGTGGCCATTTTAGTGATCGGGCAGAGCCCGTTTATTAGCTCTGCTCTCACATATCTGCCACTTATCACTCGACCCCCTTCTTTGCCACATATCTCTCCCCCTAGATCCGACCCCTAGGTCGGGCTACGCAACAAAATATGCATGCATGCGGGATAACCCATCCGCGTTTCCCATTTCCTTCCCTGCTCTGTGTTTCAAGTCAAAATGAAACGGTTGGAGACTCAAAAACCACCGCATCACCCGAGCGTTCTTCTCTTTAGCCCTATGCATCCAGGTGAGTGGGGCATGGTCACTGATGAGGGTGAAGTGGCGCCCCAGCAGGTAGTACTTCAGGCTTTCTAGAGCCCACTTTACTGCCAGCGCCTCTTTCTCAACGACTGAGTAGTTGGTTTCCCGTGGTTCCAGCTTCCTGCTTAAAAACAGGATGGGGTGTTCCACCCCTTCTACCTCTTGGGGGGATAGCACTGCTCCCAAGCCGACCTCTGAGGCATCCGTCTGAACCACAAACTCTCTCTCAAAGTCTGGTACCACCAGCACTGGGTTACAACAGAGAGCCTCCTGTAATGTCCTAAATGCTTTGGTGGCCCTTTCATCCCATTTGACCATGTTTGGCCCTCTGGCTCTAGTCATGTCGGTAAGTGGGGCGGCCACTGTGGCATAACTTGGGATGAACTTCCGGTAGTAACCGGTCAGCCCTAGGAAGGCTCGGACCTGCTTCTTATTTACTGGTTTCGGCCATTCTCTAATTGCCTTCTTATGTTGGGGTTTGATTAACCCTCTTCCCACAGTGTATCCCAGATACTCTGTTTCCTCTAACCCCACATAACACTTGGCAGGGTTTGCCGTGAGCCCTGCCTTTCTAAGGGCATCTAACACTGCCTGTACCCGGGGTAAGTGGGATTCCCAATCTGGACTGTAGATCCCCACGTCATCTAAATAAGCTGCGGCGTATGCCTTGTGCGGTTTTAGGACTTTGTCCATGAGCCGTTGAAAGGTTGCTGGGGCCCCGTGTAAGCCGAATGGCATGATGGTGTATTGAAACAAACCGTCAGGTGTTGCAAAGGCTGTCTTTTCTTTGGCCCTGGGGGTCAGAGGAATTTGCCAGTACCCTTTTGTCAGATCAAGGGTCGTAATGTACCGAGCATGACCAATTTTCTCCAGTAGTTCATCTACTCGGGGCATGGGGTAGGCATAAAACTTCAAGATTTAATTTACCTTCCGAAAGTCGTTACAGAACCGCAACGACACATCGGGCTTGGAGACCATCACAATTGGGCTAGACCACTCACTATGTGACTCTTCAACCACTCCAGCTGTCAACATTTTCTCAGTCTCTGCTCTAATCGCGGCCCGTCGAGCCTCGGGTACCCGATATGGCCTCATACTCACTTTTCTCCCTGGTAGGGAAACGATATCATGAGCCGTAACCTCAGTTCGGCCAGGTACCTCTGAAAACACATCTCTGTTTTTCTGGATCAGGGTCTTTACTTCCTGTACTTGCGCTGGGGACAGAGTGGGTGAAATATTTACTTCGGCTGTCTCCTGAATGTGTGTGGGGTATGTGACCATTAGTGTTTCTCTCTCTCTCCATGCTTTTAACAGGTTTATGTGATAAATCTGTTCCTGGGGCCGTCGACCTGGCTGTCGGATCCGATAATTGACTTCTCCTATTCTCTCCAGTACTTCATATGGCCTTTCCATGTGGCTAGTAGTTTACACTCTACTGTGGGGATCAGCACTAACACCTTATCTCCCGGTTGAAATTCCCTCAGGGTAGCCTGCCGGTTATAAGTGTGCCGCTGGTGTTCTTGTGTTTGTCTCATGTGCTCTCTGACGATGGGCATGACTGTGGCTATCCTGTCTTGCATTGCCGTGACGTGCTCTATGACACTAGTATACGGGGTGGATTGGTGCTCCCAGGTTTCCCGTGCGATGTCTAAGATTCCCCGGGGATGCCTCCCATATACCTGCTCAAAGGGAGAAAACCCCAGCGAGGCTTGAGGAACCTCTCTAATGGCAAACATCAGATACGGCAACATGCAATCCCAGTTTTTCCCATCCTTATCGATTACCTTCCTGAGCATTGACTTCAGGGTTCGGTTGAATCTCTCAACCAGCCCGTCCGTCTGAGGATGGTAAACCGATGTCCTCAACTGTTTCACCTGCCACAGTTTACAAAGGTCCGCCATAAGGCGGGGCATAAAGGGGGTCCCCTGGTCGGTAAGGATCTCCTTTGGAACCCCTACCCTGGTGAACAAGAGCACTAATTCCTTTGCGATATTTTTGGAAGTCATCGTCCGAAGGGGAATGGCTTCTGGGTAGCGAGTGGCATAATCTAGAATGACCAGAATGTATTGGTGCCCTCTGGCGGATTTGGGTAGTGGGCCCACTAAATCCATCGCTATCCTCTCAAATGGCGTTTTGATTATGGGGAGTGGCACTAACGGGCTTCTAAAAGCTGGTCGGGGAGCTGTTAACTGGCACTCCGGGCACTCTCCACAATGCCGAGCCACTTAGGCTTCAGTCTGTGGGGTACAGACGGGTATCCCCATGAATGCATGTAACACTGATATCCTGTCTTGTATCCAGTTTATGATTCGGCACTAGGCCTGCAACGACCAGGGTTAGCATACTGCCGGAATCCAGCAGTGCTTCAACCTCTTTCCCTTCAATCTTCACCCTGCACATATGTTTGTTTCTTGATCTTTCAAGTACAGTGGTTACAACAGGACATGCATACCGTATATCATCTTCATTTTCACTGAGGTTACATTGCATTGGCTCTTCTTTAATAGGGCAATAGGCTGCAATATGTCCTGGTTGATTACAATTGTAACAGATAATAGGGGTTCGGGGGGAGACCCCTCGACACCCAGTCCCGGTTTCCGTTTTTTCCCTTAGTGTCTTGGCCTGATTCTGATTCTTTCCTCATGGCCCCACGCTGCTCTCTTCCCCCTCTATATGTTGGGACAGCCTTACCCTGTCCGCTGGTTCGCCCATGCCTGGGGAACGGGAATCTTTCCTCCTGTGCCTGCTCAGCTGTTCTTGCCGTACAATACCGTTCAACTAGGCCCACGAGATGGTCGGCGGAAAATACCTTGTTCTGGCCAACCCATCGTCTCACTTCTTGGGGTAGACCTCGCTGAAACTGGTTGAGTACGATGGTCTCGACAATCTCGGCGGATGACCGGGTCTCTGGTCGCAACCATTTCCGTGCCAGGTGAATCAAGTCGAACATCTGTGTTCGTGGGGGTTGTCCCGGTCGGTAGGACCACTGGTGGAAGCGGTGTGCCCTCACGGTATCGGTCACTCCCAGTCTAGTCAGGATCTCCCCCTTTAGTTTATCGTAATCCTGTGCTTCTTTCAACTCCAGGTCGAAATACGCTTTTTGAGCGTCCCCTGCCAGGTATGGTGCCAGAAGCCCTGCCCATTCTTCTTTCGTCCACTTCTCCCTCTCTGCCGTCCTTTCGAAGGTGGTAAGATATGCTTCCACATCATCCTGCGCTGTCATTTTTTGAAGAAAATGATTGGCCCTCCTCTGGGTATTTGCAGCTGGTAATTGAGCCCCAATTTGGTCTGCTAGCCCCTTTAGGCCTTCTCTTAACTCCCGGGTGTTTCTCTCTTGCTCTTCTATGAGCAGCTGGTTGGTGCGGTGCTGGATCTGTAACCTGTCCTGATACATTCGCATTGCATCCTGATGAACTATTTGTTGAGCTCTAGTTGCCTCTTGTTGGGCGGCCGCCGCTTGTAACAGGGCCTGTATGGCTCCCTCCATACTAATTTTCGTGAAAAACTGTCCTAACCAAACAAAGCCAAAACAAAAAAAAAAAAAACCTGACTCCCCTTTGGAGTGCTAACTGAACATTTATTTAATTTTTCCTTCTACCTAACCAGTGGTATGTTAGTCCATGCCTGCATCCTCCACCACGTGTGGCAAACCTCTTCAAGTTTGTCACAAACTAGTGGTAAATTGCAAGAATGAGAGTTCTTTCGAACAGGACAGTACCTGTGTTTGTTTCTCCGTCCTGGTCCACCCAGGCCGTAGGCGAGGTCAAGGATAGCAGGGTTCGGTACACGAATCGGGTTCTCGGTAGGTCCAGGTCCAAACGCCAACAGGTAAGTCCAAACAATCCAGCTCATACACGGTAAATCCAGCCAATCTCTATAGTCTCTTTCTCTATTGTTCATAGCTCCTTCCAGCACTCTCTCTTCCTCTTCCTGGTTTTTCTTGACCCTTTATCTGTGAGTCGGCTCCACCTTCTGAGGGTTCCCCTTGCTTCTGGGACTTGTAGTTTTGGCGGTCGGCCATTTTGTGATCTGTAGTTCTGACAGGGGTGGCCATTTTAGTGATCGGGCAGAGCCCGTTTATTAAATCTGCTCTCACATATCTGCCACTTATCACTCGACCCCCTTCTTTGCCACAGTTGTTTAGAGGTAAAGCAACTGGCTAGCAAGTGAGAATGTAGGTAATTATGTGGTACACAGTCAACAGTCATAGCTCCTTTTGTAAGGATTTCAGGAAAGGGAACCGAAATATGTCTCCCACATTTAACCCAACCCCTTTAAATCAGAAAGGGAAGGACAATATTTGTAAGGTTCAGCTTCAGGGACACCGCTAAAGAAATTTAGCACAAACACCGAGTTGAATATTGTTTCAATGAGCAACTAGAATCTATGATATGATTATATGAATCATCATCTGAAGGTGAATGCACCAATTTGTAAGTCGCTCTGGATAAGAGCGTCTGCTAAATGACTTAAATGTAAATGTAAATGTAATCTGAGTATGTTTGTTTGATTGAAGTGGACCAGGTTAGATTGTTTTTATATGTCTGTTTAGTGTACATGACAATGATACCAAACTATGACACTTTGTTTTGGAGCAGGTCTCACTTTTGGACTACTCATCCTACTGTGAACTTCTATCCACCTCACCCTAGTTTCTCATTGTTTCACATGACACAAGACTTTGTTGAATTACACAGTGTAAATACATGTTTCAATGTCCCCTGGACATGTGGATGGGTTATTGACTGTGGTTGTGTGTTGTTTTTTTTACACCATGGTGTAGCAAGAGGTTTGGTTTGCCACACTGACCTGCTCCATGGGCTATTGTTTCCTGGTCTGTTGGATCATGGGAGATGGTCATGGGCCAGGTTACTGAATAACCATGGCTGATCAACCTCAAGGGCACTGTAACACTATTTACCGTAACAACATCACTGGCCTTCTGGTTGAGGCTCACCCAAGGCCACATTCAGCAGAACTGTATGGTCAGTCCTGTGATACGGTGTCCATATTAGGACAGCCTTAAACACAAAGGGTGCTTCATGTGAGTGAGCTACTGAGGTCTAGATGAATGAAACGAGAACTTGTGTTAGGTCAAGTGAATAAAACAAGAATGTAATTCTCTCGTCTAGTCGGTGCTGTTTCCTCACAGCCGTGGCTGTTTATTATACATTTATTTTGATTGCTGTACTTGGGTTGTGTAATCGTTGTAAACATTTTATAATGTCCAGAGTGCACTGAAATGTATATTTAACAGTGGATACAGTGCAGGAAGCTGTGCATGTCACTGCAGTTCACGGACGTATGAATTAGCAAGCCTTATAATACATTCATGAGATAAGAACATTCCAGGATTCATATCAACCTACTTCTCCTTCTCAAAGGACCGTATTCTTTCCCTTTTTCTCAAGAAGATGTTTTCGTGACCTGTGAAGGAGGGAAAAATCTCCTCTGCAATGTTTAACAAACAAATACTGAGCTTATGTGTGAGTGGGGCCGGATCAGGCTGACAAGCATACATGAACTCTGTTCTCCTTCAACCTGACCCCGCCTGCTTGCCATACCTCAGACCAGACTAGCCCAGCTGTGTCATTACTATTGATCTTTCTCTCTCAGACTTAGACAGAGAACAAACTCCCTCTCATTCTTCTCATATCATTACTGTCTGCGGTGTCTCCGCCACTTCCATGGACGTGTGTATCCACATCAGCTACATAATTGATCAGAAGCCATGATTTCCCAATTAGGGAATCAGCTCTCTTTATCAGCTCTCTCTGGTAATTACATTTGCCATGGTAATTAGCAAATAACTTGCTCCCTTTAAAGTTCTCCCTCTTATTCTAATGTGTGGCGTACTGAATCCCTGTTCATTTATGAGTAGGACAGCGCTCTCCAAAAGCTAGATGCCATTTATTTATCATTAACATGCACAGTCACATTTCAGTGGCAGGCCTTCATCAGTTTCATCTGTGATGACACAGGAGTGGACCACCGAGAAAGAGGAGGAAGGAAGGAAGTGTCCAATAGGATCTCCTACAGGATGTTTGTGGTGACCTCTGAAGATGAACCTGTGAAGTGTGGAGTGAGTTGGCCAGATAACGTAGCCTGGCCAGCAACTCAGACGGACGTTGTGTAAGAAGTGCACTTTAGCAGTTACGGAAGAGTATTACTGAGTCTTTCCAGAGTGCTGCTTGACCACAGAGACGGCCTCTTAGTAACTCACCAAGGATAACGCTCCCTCTGTGAGGCTCCAAGATGGCTTCACTTTGAGGAGGGTCAGAGTGCAGCCCACCAACCACCCCACTACCCGCCAGCCCATCAACCACCTTCTCAAACCACACACATTTAAACTCATGCTCACAAACACACTCAATCTCACACGTACGCACGTATCCCTCTCTCTCAGTGCCCCCTGACAGGAAAAATAAACTTGACCTGCGTATCCTGGCGAGCCGTGACCCCCACCACCTCGGTAACCCACTCCCCTCCATCCCTCTACCCCTCCTTTTCCCCACCCCTCCATCCTTATCCTCACAGTGTCCACTACTCTCCTCTGTGCCACATTCCACAGCCCCCCAGGAGAACCTGTTTACCCAGGTGGCCCATACCTTCCCTCGTCTAGCCCACACTTCACGAGGATTGGATGACACAGTGGATAGGACTCCTTTTTTTCAAACTGTCGATGAGTTTTTTTAAACACAAAATGCTCACACTAGCACCAATGATAAGATATACCTTACTAATTAATGGATTTTGAATGAATAGCATAGTGTAATCAATGACTTGGCTTGCGGATGTAGGGTATAACACGATAATAGCGCCCTTAGCTGTGGCAGTGACGTAAAAACACACATACGTCTCAATCCATCCATTCATCGAAAGGGCCAGGTCTGTCTGTGTGTTAGCGACTATGGCCAACGCTAACCTAATAAAGGCAGGGCTCTTTTCTCCCACTATTCCTGTCTGGAGGCCTCTGTTGAATAATATCCAATTTAATAACAGTAGCAAGCCAGAGGTGCTTAAGCCGAACACAATATTTTTTATAACTTTCCAAATCCTTGTCTTACTGTGCAAGGTTTGTGCACGCAGGGTAGCCAGTTATTTTAAACTCGAGCCAGCTCCCCAATGTTATCATTACAGCAGGTTAGAGAAGGAGCGAAAGTTTCACGGAACAAGAGAGGTGGGGCGGGGGGGCTGAGAATGAAAGTGAGAGGGAAAGGGAGGGAGGTAGGTAGGGAGAAAGGAAGGGAGGGGAGTGTGGAATGAATGAAAGGGTGACCTTCCGAGGAGGGGTGAAAGAGCTGAGGTGGTGGAGAGCTGAGAGGATCCATCAATCCCATCTGTATCTGCTTCAGTGTCAGAGCCAGGTGGGAGAGAGGGGGGACGAAGGGAGAGGGGGGAGAAAGGGGTGGAAGTGGCCCGTGTTCCCACACTCCAGCGATGTGTCTGCCCCAGGGCCATCAAACAGGAGGGTGTCAGTGGTCCATGCAGCCAGAGCCTGATCCTGGTCAGCTGTGATATCAACACTTGACTGCCTATATGGTTAATCATACCACTGCAATGCCCTGTGACTGATTAACACTTGGCCAAAACAACCCAATATCATAATAACAACACCAAAACAGACCAGGAAACACTAATGGTGTTCTAATCAAGTAGCATACTAACAACAAATAGACAAATGTCAACTAGTCTGTCTATATTATTATAACAACAAGTGTTCATGTTAGAATAACCCACCAACTCCAGAGTGTATCACAGTCACAGTATTACAGGCTGTGTGAACTTGTGAGTAGGGTGTCACACACAGGCAGTCATTGGGGAAAGTAGGAAATTG